>NC_136500.1:57799699-57869699 GCF_053919585.1 Euprymna scolopes
ACCTAAAATTATTTTGTGTAATTTTAAGTAAACGTAAAATTTGGTTAAAAAAATGAGAGGGAGACAATAATGTACATGTATGCATTCAGTTTGTGCTATTTCAAGCAATCCTTGCACATCGATGAAAAAAAAAAACTCTGAGAAAGACGAGGGTGCATAAAAAATAATTAATGAAATCTTTTACACGCATATTTGATAGAATATAGCTCATGGTAAAAGATAGTGATGGGGTCGCGTCTTCCAAATAGGTGGAGCTCCAGATCGACTGGATGATCAAATATTGGTTGGTTTAACCATGTGATCACTTATATAAAAGGTGTCACTTAGCAGGTATTTCTCTTTTTCCCTGTTTTATTTGTGTATTGCTTTTATTTCATCGACGATGACAAATGTGGTCGATCTCTTCATCAAAACATCTCTGTTCTGTTGACATGCCCCAATGACTCTTAGTACGTCCGCTTTTTCATATATTTATGTGTTAAGAAGATTGGCATTTGTGCATATTTCGGTGTTTTACTTGTAAGGGCAAATAAATCCTGTTACGTTTTAATAAAAAACGGATATTTTTTCTGCTTTGTTTATGCAAAAGAACAAGTGTGGAACCAATGATTTTTCATAGTAGCAAATATTTTCAGCAGTAAAACTAGAGTGAGTAGATTTAGCTTATCGCAACACTTCAAAAGAATCAATTTCATAGCCTTCCCCAGATCTGTAAGAAAAGAGAAATCAATTATTCTCAGAAAAATGCTATTACAATCTTTCCTTGTCGGTTATATAAATAAGGCTCTAAAAATATCTACCAAATCGTTGAAGGCATAAAAAGTCGGTCATTAGACTTTATCTCTGCCCGACAACATAAGGATAGGTCAAAATCTTACCTAGGCCTTTTACTCCATATTGTATGAAGTATTCACTTTATACTATTGAAACGTAGATATATTTTTTTTTTTAATTCCAAAACTATTTATTTGCCATCGGTTAAAATGCATGGCGATTTATTATCAACGAACGACAGGTCTATACATCAAATTTGAAAACATTTGAATTTAAAATTCTTTAAAAATTCCGTAGTATAAGATGTGGGACTTCATTGTATACAATATGGGTCAAGTAGTAAGACTCTGATATGAACAGAACCAAAGTTATTGCCAAGTGTGACTCCCATCTTTTCTATGACTTTGAACTTGGACCTATTTACTCTAAAATAAATCTGTTCTAAGTTGAATTATAATCGATATTTTTTAAGCAAGTTTAACAGCAGCTAAAGTAATGTAGGTGTTAGGCTGTACAAAAAATGGTGACAGACCGACAGTCTATCGAAAATATAATATCCTTTTTGCAGAGGTATTAAATATGAACAAAAATTCCATCGCAACGTAAAAGTTATAAATTTCTACTATTAGAATACAGTCTCCAATTTAATTCTTTCATATTTTCAAACCGACATAACTCTGGATAATTCATTTTTCGTAATATTTTACATGAAACAACGGTTTGATCGCCCCCCATCTCTTTGCCCTCCTTATAAATATTGGTATTTATTTATTGACAAGATAATTAATGGAACAAGTTGTTTGAGCATGTCAAGAATGTTAGGAATGTAAATTGTTTTAAAAAAAAGATATATTGATCGATTTTATCATGGTGCGAGGTGCCTTCAATAAGTTTCCAGACTTTTTTACAGGCATTTAAAATTGTCATAGATTTTGAAAATTCAGTATGTTATTGCTATACATCTTATGAGACTAATTTTTATGATTTCAGGTTTAAATAAACAGCTACAGCAGCAATTGGAATACACCCTACTAAAGCCTGGTTGTCACAGCTGGTGAATTTTAAACATGCAATCTGGACGTGAGGAAACTTTAGAAGAACGATATGCAATAAAATTGTTTTAAACTTGAAAAAAAGGCCACAGAAATGTATGGAATGTTTCAGACTGCTTTTCGGCCATCTTGTGTGAATCACGCATCAGTTTTTAAGTGTCATGAGAGATTCAGAGGAGGTAGGGAGTCTGTAAGGAATTATGAGTGGTGTGGGAGGAGTAAAGAAGTCAGAACACCAGCGTTGATTGGTCAAATAAAGAATTCCATCGATAAGGACCGTCGTGTGTCTATAGAGACAATACGTGCACCGTTAGATGGCGGTGTGCAAACGGTACACACAATTATTCACAAGAAACTGAAGATGTGGAAGAGTTGTGGGAAGGTTGTCCCAATGCACCAGTCCTCATTTCTGTCCTTGTCACAGATTATTTGACCAATGGCATCAAGACAGTTCCTCGCCCTCCCTATAGTCCAGACCTTGCTCCCTGTGACTTTTGGTTATTCCCTAAGCTCAAAGAAAACCTTAAAGGTTGTCATTATGATACAATTGAGGAGATTAAAGGAACTGTGACGAGGGTCATTGACACGCTCAAAGATTTTCATAGTGCCTTCCAGAAGTTGCCAGAACGGTACAGCAAGTGCATTGCAGTCAGAGGAGATTACTTCGAAAGGGACTTCAGTTTCATTTGTGTACTATCAATAAAAGTGTTGATACGAAAAAAAAAATCTGAAAACTTATTGAAGGTTCCTTGAATAGCTGGCATGTATTGCATACTGTCTTGATTCTTGACGGCTTCATATGCTATAGTTGATCAGTAGAGCTATGACAACAGCATATTATCATTGTTTTGACACTCGAATATATATCCGACACAGACACGGTTAGTCAATAGAGAACCCCATCACTCTATCTAAAATCATATCAGATATTAACTGATATATACTCGAGAATCCAAATAATAAAAAGCATATTCTCTTGTCATAGGCCTAATGATCAGTCTCCAGAGAGAAAAATGATAAAAACTTAGTTGGCCGTATTGATAGACTTTGTTTTGAGCTGGGTTATTCCTAATAAGGGCGTGTCTGTGTCCACTAATTAATTACCACATTGATGCAAGTACATTATTCCAACACAGTGTTCACTCTGACTATTTTTAAGTGCCTACATCAGCCATTCTCAACCTTTCCGCCATCATTGACCTCTCGGTTTTATGTATTTCTCCATTTACTCCGATATACAAAAAAAAATATATATAGCTATCATAAACTGACAGAAAAAAACAAGGGAAGTAAAAAGAACCTTCTTATTGTTTAGTACTTTGGGTTTTATATAGAAATAGTATTATGCCTTAGTCTCACAAAAATAAAGAAAATCAAAGCTTTTCTAAGTAGAAAACTATGGAGTTAATTTGTATTATGAAAAATAGAGAGCTGCTAAAAAGGACTTATCCTGCTCCTGATAGAGTTCAAAATAAACTTTGTAGCCTCGTAGGGGATGTTCTTTTCTCTTCCCTGCAACCTCTTTCTCACAGAGTTTGTCTCTGCTTTATCGTTATTTTCATGGCAAGTGCTCGGCTGAGCTACAATCTATGGTCCCCCTCGCCAGACTTTCACAAGAAACACCCGTCTAGCAGAAAACACTATCAATAATTTCCCCCACTCTTTATCTGTGCCTAAACCTAAACGTAGATTCCATGAACAAAGCTTCTTTCTTAGAACTGCACGCGTATGGAATTGTCTTCCGTTTTCCTGCTTTCCGGCTGACTACAATTTGGTTGTCTTCAAGTCTAACGTAAACAAGTTTTTGATGAGCCGTTCCATATAAGTTAACAAATTTACAGAATTTCTATTACTAATGATTACTATATTGTCCAATTTCTACTATACAGTCTTTAACCCTTATCCTCGTGGCCTCTTGGCCTTGATAAGTGGTGGTGCCTATGTACAAAAAAATAAATAAATAAAATAATGAATAGAAACATCAGAAACATTATCAGTGGGAACACTGTTGATTCATTGAGTTAATGAGAATCTCATATCGTCATTGACTTTCAGGCAGTTTCTGGCCTTTGTTTTTATTGCAACAATGAAGTCAAAGCCATGTTGCACATATGAATCCAGGCATTTGTATTTCTTAGATATGACACAATCAGGTATTTCAATTATCTACCCCTTACTGTAGAACTTTTTACTCCTATGGGGTAAATTTAACCCTGGTTGAGAACCTCTGGTTTACATTATAATACATGCGATTGTTTTATCTCTAAACAAATTCACTTTCTACCGCTCATTGATACTTCCATTACTGTTTTTCTTTTTTTTCTTTTTTTTGTCTCTTTTGTTTCATGCGTCAAATTTAAACCTTTGAAACCTTAAATCCTGTCTTTGTCTTCCCCAAAGCTAGTTTAATGTACAACAGCATGTTCAGTATTGTTAGTAGTAATAGTTAGTAATGGAGATTTGATAAAGTGTCCTACTTAAGGGGGCGGTTCGTCAGAAATTTGTTTGTTGGACTTGAAGACATCCAAGTTGTAGTCCGGTGGGAAACAGGCAAATGAGAGTTCCACGGGCGTGCACGTCTAAGAAAAAAGCTTTGTTCATGGAATCTACATTTTGATTTAGGCACAGATAAAGAATGGGGAAAATTATTAACAGTGGTTTCAGCTAGACTGGTGTTTTTCGTGGTGAGGGAGGACCAGAGATTGGAGCTCAGACGAGCACTTGCCATGGAAATAGCGATAAAACATATACAGGCTCGCAACGTCTCTTCTGTGGGAAAGAGGTTGCAGGGAAGAGAAAAGGGCATCCCCCACTAAGACACAAAGTCTATTTTGTACTCTTTCAAGGCAGAATAGGCTGTTTTTAGCAGCTCCTGCCCAGATGTGGCAGCAGTACTCCATCATTGGACGTACTTGGCTTTTCTATAGATAGAGAATTGCATCAGCAGTGAGATATCTTCTGGAGCGGGAGAAGGATCTTACCATTTTTCCAGCGACCTTGGCAACAGACTTGATGAAAATGTTCCATTTCAGATTCCAGAAGCTTGTCAAAACATGGAGCCTCCCCAAAACGGGAGCCATCCATTTCAATCGATGCCAGATGGGGATCAGAGCGTTGATTATGTAAAGATAGGAGCTTGGTTTTAGATGCATTAAAAGTAACCAGCCACCTCTTCCCCACTGTATCACACTCAAGATCAGAGGACAGAGAATCAGAACTTTGTTATTTACGGCCTTTGATGTGTTACCATAGATGGTCGTGCCATCAGCATAGATGTCAACGAATGATTTAAGTATGTGTTTGGGGAGATCATTGATGTAGATGAGGAAGAGAGTTGGGCCCAGGATTGACTCCTGAGGGACTCCAGCATTAATACTGTGGGCCTCTGATTTCTGCCCATCAACCACTACTCTTATGAGCCTATCAGAGAGAAATGATTTAATAATTGAGAAAACATTTCCAGTTATACCGTAGCTGGAAATCTTGTGAAGTAGGCCTTTATGCCACACCTTATCAAAGGCCTTTGATATGTCAAGATCAATTGCCCTAGAAAGGAAGCCTTTGTCGAGAAACTCACTAATGTATTTAAAAAAACTATTATTGGTTTAAATAACAGTGAACTCTTTTGATCGCAATGTAGATGGGATAAATGAAAAATGTTTCTGACAAAGGGGAAAGAATTGATTGTTAGCTAGTTTTTGACCTTAAAGTAAAATTTTTTAAAGCCCTTTACATGAAGTAGTTTCATGCCTTGCTTAAGACGATTTCCATAAAAAATATGTAGGTTACAATTTAGTTGTTTGCTTTGACAATGTTCCTATTTATTTTCCTCCCCAGGAGGACAAAGTTAGACACGAGGTAGGGTTTTAATGCGGGGAAAATCCACCTACCCAGAAAGCAACGAAAATAAAAATTGCCTCGGTCTAGAAGGACCCTTACTCCACCAACCTAGGATAGAAAAGGTGAAGCATAGCATAAGAACAGATACTACACTTTGTTTTTAGCCAAGGTTTTTTAATGTTTTTGTTTCAAAAGTTTATGTAAAATGAAAGCTACTCAGAAAGACTTTCCTTCCTAACGAGGTGTGTGGAGTCGGCATCAACACAAATTTATTGCTTTAGAAGTCTAACTAGGTGAAAATCTTGCTAAAATTTGACTAAAATAGAATATGGAAGACCATAGCCGCTTCCTGTAGAGCATGACACGGATGTTGCGTATGTTAAGAAGATACATAAATATTACCATATCAAAATACAGATTATTTCATTTCATTTATCATTGTTCAGATTCGGCAATGAAAAATTAAGAATCAGTGTCAATAAATTTACCCCCCCCCTAAAAAAAAATCTCATTCTGAGTCGTTTTTAAAATCATTACAATAAATAGATTTAGCCAAAATCAAAGAATTTTCTTGCATAATCCCGAAGAGGTTATTCCTGAATTATTCAAGTAATGTATATAATAATAATGTTTCTAAATTTTTTAGATGATGATTGATTATTCGTGTTATTTGGATTCTTCAGACTACTATTCTCATCCTGAGTGTTGTTTTCACAACGTTTTGGTCGATGTAACCTCCAACCTACTTCAGGTGTATGTTGCCAAATTCGGGTATCTTTCTGTCAAACTCTGGAATCTACGCGGAATTTCGGACATAACTCTTCATTTAATCTATAAAGGTAGCATGGGCTTGATTCTAAATTTTGCTGATCGATATACATTTTAAAAATTCCAAATAGATCAAAAAGTTCTAACACTATTAAACAATGCTGCCAAGACTAAGCTTGTTTACTTTTAATAATTACAAGAAATCTTTTCAACCACCAATAGCTATGGCTAAAGATACATTACCTGAAAGTACTTCGTTGAAATTCCTTGGTTTAACGTTCACAGGTAACACGGGTTGGAACAGATACATCGAGAGCATTGCCAAGGCTGCTGTGAAGAAGGTGGGTTCTCTCTACCGTGCTAAAAAGTTATTTATATCTGAAAATATCCTTTACTTCTACAAGGCCACTATTCGCCCATGTATGGATTATTGTTGTCACATTGGGGCTGGTACATCTGCTACTTGTCTTTCACTCCTGAACAGGGTTCAAAAGAGTTGCCAACCTGATAAATCCAGAACTGTCATCTAAGCCTCAACTTTTGCCCCATCAACAAAACATTGCATCCCTCTGCCTGTTTTACAAGTATTTTAATGGTGGATGCTCCAAAAAAACTATAAATCCTTGTAACCCCCTTAACGTAAATATCAAAGTCCCATCCCTACTCAATAGAGATCCCTAGATGTATGAAAGCCTTCTACTTTAGCAGTTCTGAGGAAGAAACTACTAAACTCCCTTCCGAGTTCCTGCTTCTCCAACTGTACTAACATGCAGAAGTTCAAGTGTAATGTGAACATACATTTTTTTTTTTTTTTGCTTTGCAAAACATTGAGTTTTATAAAAAAAAAAAAAAAAAAGTAATAGAAAGTTGTTAAGGATATGCTCATTTTGTTAGTTGTTTGCAAATCATGGTTAATTAGAATACTTAAAATGTAAGTTTTTATCTAAATCGATTGCAAAACTGAGGAATGTATTTGGTGTGATTAATTATATTGAAAAAACGCCATAGAGAAACAAACGTTGATTAAATCTGTTTTAATATAACAGTAATATCGGTAACTTCCTTTTTGTACCATTACTAAAACTAAGCTCTGTTAATAATTCAAATTGTTCGGCATCATCAAAGGTATGTAACATTGTTTAACATATGGTATACCAACTGATGGAGCCTCTTCTAGAGACGCCCATGTTAGATATTAATTTTGATGCAGTTGACGTAAAACATGACCGTAGCAATAAACCCAGCTGATTGACATAGACACACCTGGATGGAAAATAAATATACGTGCAGAGATATAGGCAAAGGTCATATTCGAAGTAGACTGGCTGCAGATGAAACAATAAAATGGATGGAAGCTTTCCCTTCTGTTCTTTAATTCTCATATTAAATAAGCGATGTTTCCGACAAAGGAAGAATTGCTGTTTTCTTGAACTTATCTAATAATTCTTGGTTCGTTTTTGACCTAGAAGTATTTTTTTTGTTTTGATTTATCAAGTAGCTTCATGCCTTTGAAACTCGATAACCGAAGTAAAAAAAAAAAAAATGCCACGTTCCATAGGAATTGTAACTGTAACCGAAATTCCATAATTGTCGTTCCACTTTTGGATGTATTTGTAGTCCAAAAATGTCATAAACACTAGCCCCGTTTGAGATTAGACAGAAGCTGCTGGCTAGCGAATTTAAAAGATGCTCTCATGCTTTCTGACTCTTGAGCAACGAAAATAAACTATATTTTAATTTGTCGTTATTCTTGTAAGTGCAGTAATATATAATAATGTCTATTCAATCTGCATATTAAGTAATAAAATCGTTATTTTTGTCTTAAGTGTAACAACCTGACCAACAGACAACGCCTCACATAGAAATGCAAGGGTGCATCTACAAGAATGGATAGATTTTATTCAAACAATGGTAATAACTATCAAGACCTTTTAAATATAAACTATCGTTTACAAAATATACGCCTACGAAACAGGAACCTATAGTAGTTGTATGAAATCAAGCTCGGTTAACTATCTAGTAGTATATATCCCTTGCTTACTCCTTTTATACTAATGTTCAATTTAAGCTGATGGTCCCAGTCCAGATAATTAATTCTCTAGAGAGAATTAATGACTACTAAAATAAGACCCATCAAGCTTACAAACACGATTAATCCTTCAATGGATATGCCTATCGTATCCTTGGGGAACTGGTAGTTCTGTGCCAAGATGTAACAGCCCTTTCAGAAACGTTCCCAAGGTGGGGAGACCTGATCACTTGGGACGTCTTGCTACAAAGTAAATTTATATACAAACCAACTATCTATAAAATATTCTGTACTGTTTGGGTATAAAATCACCCAATGACATGCCATAAAATCGAACAACCAACCAAACCTACTTAAATAAATGTTCTAGATTTTACAAGAATGTAAACGTATGGTCAATGCCACGTTTTACGAATGCCACTCCCCTTTAAAATATTAAATCACATAGGTGGGGGAACGACCCCCTCCATCTATCTTCTGCAAGTATAGGACAACAAACGATAAAAATAATCCTCATATGAAGCCTTTTGCAGTAGGTGAAGATTTCATTTTTAGTTGCAATCTTTCCAAATAGCATACTCTATTTTTGGAGAGCAAAAAGTATAGTGAACATAATCTATGAAAAGTCTGCTAAATTAGTTGAAAGGCAGGGGGGGGGGAGATGAATGTCAATTTTCTATTTAAAACATCAATAAACGGATCTCTTACCTCTCCTCTTCACTCCTCTTCTTCACCCTATTGATTCAAAATCGATAATCAGCATGTTCACTGACATGGATTAAAAAAAAAAAGTCACACTCCCTTTCTTTTCAAATAGGGAAACAGTGCTCAAAATAACGAAAATGGAATTATATAAACTGAGATAACATTTAGATACAAATTTAAAAACACATTTCTTCAAACTAGTTTACTGCAAACTTCATATCTATGATTCAATATATTCTGGATCAGTTTGATTCGTTTTTCTGCATATCACCCCTTTTGTAAGTTATTTAATGTTGAACGCTACATATTTTCGTATATATATATATATATATATATATATATATATAAGTAAAAATGTCTGTCTGTGTACATTTCACTACCAAAAAGTTCTGTCAATTTTCAGTCTACAGACTCCAAATTTTACATAAGGCGTATTGAAATTTGAGAAAATATTTTTGATCGGTTTTCAGCCAGAAATTTTGGTTGCTAAGGGTTCAACGATTAGACCTTTTAGAACTCTACCAAACTCCTCTGCCAATTTTGGTTCTAAACACTTGAAATTTTAGATATAGGTTCTTTGGACATGGATCAAATTTTATAATTTGATTTGAGCCCAAAACGATAAATGCTAAGGGGTCAAAATTGGGGTCAAAGTTTAAAAAGAAATTGACCTTTTCGGTCTTTATGAAATTACTCAGACAATTTTTGGTCTAAATATTTGAAATTTTACATTAAGTGTATTCAGACATAGGGCAAGCTTTTTAATTCGTTTTTGGCCGAAAATATGGCTGTCAAAGTTCAAAAGATTTTACATTTGCGGTTTCCAGCAAACACTTAAGACAATTTTGGGTCTAACATTTGAAATTATACATAAAATGTATTCAGACATGAAGCAAGCTTTTCAATCAGATTTTGGGCGACTGTTTCACTGCAAAGGGGTCAAAGTTGAAAGAGTTGATCTTTGCAGATCCTACAAAACTCCTCTGCCAATTTTCTTTCTAAACACTGGAAATTTTAGATGTAGGTTACTTGGACATGGGTCAACATTTTAACTTGATTTGAGCCCAAAATAATAAATGTTAAGGGGTCAAAATTGGAGTCAAAGTTAAAGAAAAAAAAAAATAATTGGCCTCTGTGATCCTTACCAACTTTTCTCTATGGTAGTTGAGAAAGTCTATTATATATGAAGGCATTACCGTACATATGCACACTTTTTAATATATACATATGCACATAAAGTTATAAACAGTACAAAGGGCCCGAGCAAACTGAGCTGAACTGCTAGTCTATATATCTATAAAAGTGAAAATTGTGTGTGTGTGTGTGTGTGTGTGTGTGTGTGCGCGCGCACATTTTCCTTCCAAATAACTGTCAATTTTCAGTCTACAGACTCGAAATTTGACATACAGGTTATGGCGATTTTGGAAAATCTTTTTAATCAGGTTTTGGACAGAAATTTTGCTGTCAAAGTCAACGATTTGACCTTTGAGAACTCTACCAAACTCCTCTGCCAATTTTGGTTCTAAACACTTCAAATTTTAGATATAGGTTACTTGGACATAGATTTAACTTTATAATTTGATTTGAGCCCAAAACAAATGTTAAGGGGTCAGAATTGAGGTTAAAGTTGAAAAATTGATCTCTGCGGTCTCTAACAAATAAGTCAGCCAATTTTTGGTCTGAACATTTGAAATTTTACATAAAAGGTATTCAGAGATAGGGCAAGCTTTTTAATCGTTTTTTTTTTTTTGCTGTTGTTTTTTGCTTGTTTTTTTTCTGAAAATTTTGCTTTCAAGGGGTGAAAGTTCAAAAGATTTGACCTTTGCGATTTCTAGCAAACTATTAAGTCAATTTTGTGTCTAAACATTTGAAATTTTACATAAAGGGGCATTTAGACTTTCAGCAAGTTTTTTAATCAGTTTTTCAGAGAAAATTTGGCTGCCTAAAGGTCAAAGTTGAAAGAGTTGACCTTTGCAGATTCTGCCAAACTCCTCCCCTAATTTTTTGTCCAAACACTTGAAATTTTAGATGTAGGTAACTTAGATATGGGTTAGACATTTTAATTGGATTTGAGCCTAAAACAATAAATGGTAAGGGGTCAAAATTAGGGTCAAAGTAAAAGAAAATTTGACCTCTGCGATCTCTAGCAACGTTTCCCTATGGTAGTTAAGGAAGCCTATTATATAGAAGGCATTACCATAAATATGTACACTTTTTAATATATACATATGCATGTAAAGTTATTAACAGTACATAGGGCCTTGTATATATAAAATGTAATAAAGTGATATAAATATCTAGAAATAAAAATAGGTTTAAGGCTCATAAAATTGTCAGTAAGGATCAGTGTAAGATTTGGATAAAGTACTTGGTAAAATTTAGTTCTAAAAGTTCAACTTTTTTTTTTTTTAAGTTGAAGGTTCAATCCTCAGTGCAAGCAACACTCTAAATATAATTGTGAATTACTTCTATCCAGTTATGGCTGACAGAACAAGAGCATATTACCCTCGTGGATTAAATAAAGAGTTCCATTCGAAATGTTGTGTAGATTCCCGAGTTCGACATGATACACCTGAAGAGTTTGAAAAAAAAATACATTTGCAGAAGTTACATCGGCCGAAACGTTGTGAAAATAACACTCAAGATGAGAACAGTAGTCCGAAGAATCCAAATAATATGAATAATCAATCCCCATCTCAAAAATTGTTTACACAATTCATATTTTATCAATAGCCTTGAACAAAATATAGAATTGAATGCATTATGTGTAATTTGATATTTGTTATTTAGATCGATTTAATTATATATTAACATTGTCACCTTCTTTACTGATCCACCAATCGACAATTGATGTAGCAGAAATGAAACAATTGAAAACGTTATATAGATTAAATGGGAAGTAAATGAAACTAATAAATCAATATAAGATCATTTACATATGTTCAAAGAAATCAAAACGAAACAAACCTGGAATAGTGTACGATCGTTTCAGAGACGATATCAATTTGATTTAAATATTCTTATTGTTTTGGGTTTTTTTTTTTTTTTTAAACATATATAAATTATCTTATATTGATTTATTAACATAATTTACCTCCCATTTCATCTCTCTCAGCACTAGATGATCTAACCTCCTTCCCTACTGAGCTGATATATAATCAGCTCAGTAGGGGTGGGGGGGGTTTTGGTCTGCAGTAAGCCAGGTGACTGGTTATAATTCATGTTTTCCACTTTTTTTTTTTATAAAGGTATGCTAGATTATTAATTTCTCACTTTTGTTGTCATGTTCTGACTTTAGACCATTATTTTATATACACCCACACACACACACTAGCAGTGAGACCCGACCTTGGCCGGGATTGAATAATGATCACCGAATGTTTTGCACTCCTATATTTTGTCATCAAAATCAGTAATATCGTCCATTTTTCAATTAAATCGATGGATTGCCGGCTCTAGTTAAGGACCCATCGCAGTGCACCAGGAGGAAGCTTCACATACCTCTTTGTAGTGACTTAGTCTACAATACATTGTAGTCTACATTGCACTGTAGAAACCTGTTAATTTTACAAAATTATTTTTCATACATAATGGATGCCCTGCTAGTGTGTGTGTGTGTGTGTTTATATATATATATATATATATATATATATATATAGATATATATCAGGTGCCTTCAATAAGTTTCGACTTTTTTCGCATGGGTACTTATTGATAGTACGCACATGAAACTCTAGCCCCTTTCAAAGTAATCTCCTCCAACTGCAATACCATTTCCAATAACTTTTGGGAGTCCTCTTGACACAGCCTCTTTCATCTCCAATTGTCTAATAACGCGACAGCCTCTAAGATTTTCCTTGAGCTTAGGGAATAACCAAAAGTTACAGGCAGCAAGGTCTGAACTATAGGGAGAGTAAGGAACTATCTTGATGCTCACCTTGGTCAAATAGTCTTTGACAAGGATGGAGCACCCTTGGGACAAACTTTGTGCAAATCTTCTGCATTTTCAATTCCCCGTGAATAATTGTGTAGTTCTCACACTCACATTAAACTATAGACGCACGATGGTCCTTATCCATGAAATTCTTTATTTGACTAATCAATGCTGGTGTTCTGACTTCCTTATTCCTCCTACACCTCATTATCCTTCAGACTCCCTACCTTACTTGAATCTCTTATGCCACTTAAAAACTTATGCTCGATTTATGCAAGATGGTCCAAAAGCAGTCTGAAGTATTCCATACATTTCTGTGGCTTTTTTTTCCAAGTTTAAAACAATTTTATTACATATCATTCTTTTAAAGTGTCCATATGTCTAGATTGCATTTTTGAGGCTTTAGTAGGGTGTATTACAATTCCTGCTGTAGCTGTTCATTTAATCCTGAAATCATAAAAATTGGTCAGTCATCTCATAGTATGTACAGCAATAACATACTAAATTTTCAAGAGTCTATGACAATTTTAAATGTTGGTACAAAAAGTCGTCTGGAAACTTATTGAAGATCCCTCATATATGGAGATGTAGCTTAGAATTTGTCTGTAGAATGTTAACATTCTTTTTAGCACACTGAATTTATGGTTACAATTAACTCCCCTAACCTCAAGTTAGGAGAAAAAAGGCAGAATGTTCACTCTCTTTGCTCGTGTTTTCAATTTGAATCGGTAATATAATTCCACAATTGTTTAATGCATTTCCCGATTGGTCTACTACAAAATAAAAATTAATCCAATGTTTACAAATTACATTTTTGTATCTAATTTTGCAATCACCAAAGCAATCATAGTCGCATTCGAAAATGCGACACCTACCCACCCACGTCCTAAGCTACATCACATTTCCCTATAGGCTATCATTTCTATTGACCACCCCGCTTTTTCCAATCACCCTGGGATAATCTCATCATCAATCAAAATAGTTATATTAACATCAGAAAAGCCCTATGCAAGTCTTTCCTTGCACTGCTTGCTTTTGGAATTCCTTCTGTTTCCCCGACTGTGCCAACATGCAGAAATTTAAATGTAATACGAACAAACGCCTTGCTACTCAATTCTCTATTTTGGTTTTCCTGTTATAAACATTAGGCTAGCATCTTACACTTCAGAAAAAAAGTTTTGTTGGGATTGAACAAAAGTAAAAAGCAAAAGCATTTATAAAAAAAAATAATGAATTCGATTTTCATAAAATTTTGCAGACGATCAACAGAAAATTGGTTAAGTTTCTCTCAGAAAAGTGACATGCAGAATAATGCTATCTTTTTTCTCTTTTTCTTTTCTTTCCTTTTTTCTCTTTTTCCTTTTTTCTTTTTTTCCTTTTCTTTCCTTTCCCTTCTTTCGCTTTCTCTTTCCTTTCTCTTTCTCTTTCTCTTTCCTTTCTCTTTCTCTTTCCTTTCTCTTTCTCTTTCTCTTTCTCTTTCCTTTCTCTTTCCTTTCTCTTTCTCTTTCCTTTCTCTTTCTCTTTCCTTTCTCTTTCCTTTCTCTTTCTCTTTCTCTTCCTCTTTCTCTTTCCCTTTCTCTTTCCCTTTCTCTTTCCCTTTCTCTTTCCCTTTCTCTTTCCCTTTCTCTTTCCCTTTCTCTTTCCCTTTCTCTTCTTTCTCTTTCCCTTTCTCTTTCCCTTTCTCTTTCCCTTTCCCTTTCTCTTTCCCTTTCCCTTTCTCTTTCCCTTTCCCTTTCTCTTTCTCTTTCCCTTTCTCTTTCCCTTTCCCTTTCTCTTTCTCTTTCCCTTTCTCTTTCTCTTTCCCTTTCTCTTTCCCTTTCGCTTTCTCTTTCCCTTTCGCTTTCTCTTTCCCTTTCCCTTTCTCTTTCCCTTTCTCTTTCCCTTTCTCTTTCCCTTTCTCTTTCCCCTTCCCTTTCCCTTTCCCTTTCCCTTTCTCTTTCTCTTTCCTTTTTTCCCCGTTTACATCCCTTTTCTCATTTTCATCTTTTTTCTTTTGGTTTTCTTTCTTTTTTCTTGGTTTTCTTTTACTCTTTTTTTTTCCTATTATTTACATTAAACACGTATGAGTGACCTCAAGATTAATAATTTTCCTGATATGAAGACTAAAAAATTGCCCAAGTAATTCTGATAACCAGGAAAAGATAACTCGTGTTTTCATTATCTTAATCTTTATCGGCATGATATTAGTATATTTATTTGTATGAACACGAGTCACTCTTAAACTAATGAACCGATCATTATGCATTTTAGAACATGGCTGATAAGCGAAAGAGTTATAATGTAGGCTCTATTCAGTTTCATTTAGTTTTGTGCAAATCAGATTTTTACCTGATTTTCATTGGATTTGATTTAGTCATTAGTAGGCCTATGACAACAAAATATTATTTTTTTGACTCTCGAATATATATCCGGCACAGTTAATCAATCGAGAACCACATAAATCAATATAAAAACATATAAGATATCAACTGATACACAATCGAGAGTCAAAACAATGAAAAGAATATGCTGTTGCCCTAATTAAGATATTCTTAATTTAAAATCCTTTAAACCTAAGGTTTTAAATAGTATGCGTTTTCTAAGGTTAAAATTATAGCTTGATTTTCATCTTCGTAAGGGAACATAAGTTTTTCTTGCTGTCCACCAGAGTAGAAAATGTTAATAATTTTTAAAGTTTCACTTTAATCATGTCGAATTGTTTTCTCTAATAAATTAATCCTAATTTTCCAATCTCTCTCCGTAACTTTTACTCGTTTTTATTAGTTTGGAACCCTCTGGTTGTATATTTTTCCTAGTATATACTACACTACCCTCCAAAATGAGATAATTCCTGAAAGAATGGTATCATAATGAACATATACTACACTAGCTTCTTCCAAGTAATAACGAGGAGGATAGTCTTCTAACAGAGTAGATATTGCATAACTCTCTAAAAGGAGGGGATAATCACTAGAATGATAGTCTCATGAGAACAAAACAGGTACTATACTAACTCATTCCTCTTGAATTGAGTCTTGAAAGCTATTAGCCTGAAATCGTATAGTAAACTGAATTATTTATTGAAAGATAATGATAGCTTTGGCTTCAGGCAGATAGATACTAAATCTCCAGTAGTAAGAGCAGATTGTTTCCAATTTTTCCTTCTCTCTCTCTCACATATATATACATATATATATATATGTATATATATATATATGTATATATATATGTATGTATATATATATGTATGTATATATATATGTATGTATATATATATGTATGTATATATATATGTATGTATATATATATGTATGTATATATATATGTATGTATATATATATGTATGTATATATATATGTATGTATATATATATGTATGTATATATATATGTATGTATATGTATGTATGTATGTATGTATGTATATATGTATGTATGTATGTATGTATATATATATGTATATATGTATGTATGTATATATGTATGTATATATATGTATATATGTCATCCATATAAAGCTGTATCACAGCTCATCAGTGTGGCAAGACAGGCAACTACCTCAAGCGAGGATCGAAACCTAACGGCCCGTAGACAGTCAAGGCTTCAAACCATTATGCTAATCGGCAGCTGCTGTGTAGATAGTGAATTAACATCGTCCAATATTGTGTATCACTTCCCAATATGCTCAACTCAAGATAAGGAGCATTATAGCCATCCACATAGTACTTTCGTTATATCATAGCTCATCAGTGCAGCTAGACACACAGCTTATACAAAAGCAAATGTTTGCGAATTGCAAACTTTGCTTTCGTGTAAGCTGTATCGCCTGAAGAGGTCTCTAGTTACTGGTAACTTACTGACCGAAACATGCTCATGACTGTGTCGCAAAATATTACTGCTTATGTAAAAACAAATAAAGGGTATACTCTACTCTACTTTGGTATTGAGCACTTTTGTATTAACCTCGCTTAAGTTCATTACTTAACCCCTGGAAAACAATAATCTCAGATATATATGGCATGATCGGGTCGAGCACTAGTTTTCGTTAGATCACCTAAGTTAAACAACGTTCAGCTAGTATCATACTATCTGCATGTATTTTTTTTTTTTTTTTTTTTTTTACTCTTGTTCAACTCAAACAGGCACAACACTATTGAACTGTAGGAGGCTGCTGTAAGTTAGTAGCATCCTTAGCGGGAAGTTATGCAACAAGATGGATGTTTACATTACATCTAAACTTCTGCAAGTAGGTACAGCCAGGGAAACATGAAAAAAATTCCAAAATTTAGCCGTTCGAGGAAAGAAGCTATTGGAGTAGAAAACCTTCCGACATCTGGAGAATCTCTGCATTGAAGGGATGGGACTTTACTAACTGATGGGACTTTACTAACTGATGGGATAATCAGATGTATTTGCATAAAGGTACCAGTCACAATGCATTCCATTAAAGTGCTTATACAACAAGCACAGATGTGCAACATTACGGATATTACTGTGTGACCTGTTAGATGAAAAACTTTTTTTTAGACTTTGTCCAAGATGCACCAGCCTAGATGTGATAACAATACTCTATGCATGAAAGCATCTTCCATTAAATGTTCATTTATAACAACAAAATGTGATGGTTAACTTTAAATGTATTGGGAGAAGTCTAATAAAAACTGATGGATAATTAGAATTGTTGCTTGACTAAATATCTAGTAAAACCTCCGTTCATGAACGTTTCAAAACTGAAGTAATTCTGATTTCGAACAAAAAAATTCAAGCCAGAAATGTCTCCATTTTCTAATAAACTTTGATTTTTGAATTATTTCTACGTCAACCAAAGCATACTGTCTGATGAATGAAGCAGTTATCACTCCTGGGCATTTATTTTTGGAATGTATGTTTTTTCCTGTGGACTATATTTTTAGATACCTGCTAAAATTAAAAAGAAAAAAAATACAAAATGTATATTAAAATGCTAAAAATATGCAAAATAGTCTTAATTCATAAAAATTCAGTATATTCTTATACAGAATAAGGTTTTATATTATACATTGTAGTTAGCATTAAAACTATAACTATAAAAGGTTTTCTATTATACATTGTAGTTAGTATTAAAACTAAAACTATAAAATGTGTTATATTATACATTGTAGTTAGCATTAAAACTATAACTATAAAAGGTTTTATATTATAAATTGTAGTTAGCATTAAAACTATAACTGATAACGTGATAATTTTATTTGCCTTTTCAAATACTTAAAGTAATTTATATATAAGAATTAACGAATCGGTCTTTTACTTTTTTTGTACAATTCGGTTTCAGAACTGCTTTTTTCAGGATGAATTTTGTTCAAAAACCAAGGTTCCACTGCCAATGATTTTTCAAAAGATTATTCTCCCCATAAGCAGATATTTCCCAAAGTTTCATATGGAATGAAAAGTCGGTTTCTTTACGCTTGGAGCAAAATCTTTGGAATTTAATTCTGAGCAGATGTAATTCTTTGAATTCATGTTGTGCAATTTTGAAATCATTAAATGTTCACAGATATCCGATTATTGATCGAGAATTTTATTGTTGGATATTATGAAATGTGAAATTACAATAAAAGCTGTTTTAAAGAAAATAAGATTCAATAAAAAAGAAATAATTTCTACAATCTAATATTGTTGCTTTTTGGAGTGTTTTTTTTTTTTTTTTTTTTTTTTTTTTTTTTTTTTAGAATTTTGCTGCATTTTTTTATGTTTGCGCCAGTGCAGTCTTTGATATTAGTAAAATAGCATTACATTTCCTCCATAAGATTTATAGATTAAATGGATGCATTTTATTTTAGATATGTCAAATTAGCTCTATAAGGGTATCACTGTTAGTTAAATGCGCTTAAGTTTGAAAGAGCATTTTCATTTGTCTGTTAGGCTCAAGTGTGAAAGTGTTAAAACATTTTGCTTGAATAGTCACATTTTAAGAATATCCATTTTTTTTAATTAAAAGAAAAATAAATCAAGATTAACGCACTTTGTGCTTGCATATGAAATTATTGATCATGTATATTTGGAGAAATTTTTATTTTGAAAATTTTTTTCTAAATATACATGTTTAATAATAATAGAAATTTTCAAAATAAAAATTTCTCGGTTTGAATGCTTTTCAAATTAGTTTGGTTTGTCTGTTATCTGGCATATCGACACTGCTAAGGTTATTTAATTAAGCAACACAATACACAATGGAAACGATTCGTTGTATACTATTTAACAGAATACAAGTTGCTACTTTGGTTAATACTACTAGTGAATGTGATTAGTTATGGTTTGAACTTGGCATTTTAGTTTCATTCACAAAACCAGATGCTGTCTGATGTCAAACTCAGAATATATTCTATTTGATCAATAAATAAGACCTTCTCATCTACTACAGAATGGACTTGATAATAATGGTGGCTGAGGGGTTGAACAGGCGCCAATTTATTAAACTTCTGAATTTCATAAATTCATGTTGGTTGGCTACATTAGTAGAGTGAAAGAAAGTCGGATAATATGAAATTTATGCATAGAATGCAAAATAATTTATGAGGATAAAATGTGTTGATTAAAATGTCTGATTAGCAAAAACACCAAACTATGAAAACATTTTTTTTTTCTGTTCTTGCAGAAAGGAAATGGATGACAGTTTGCCTCTGCTTTATCGTTATTTTCATGGCAAGTGCTCGGCTGAGCTCCAATCTATGCCCCCCCCTCGCCAGACTTTCACAAGAAAACCCGTCTAACAGAAAACACTAATTTCCCGCACTCTTTATGCCTAGGTTTGTGCCTAAACCTAAACGTAGATTCCATGAACAAAGCTTCTTTCTTAGAACTGCACGCGTATGGAATTGTCTTCCGTTTTCCTGCGTTTCAGCTGATTACAATATGGTTGTCTTCAAGTCTAACGAAACAAGTTTTTGATGAACCGTTCCATATAAGTTAAAAAATTTACTGAATTTCCATTATTAACGATTACTATATTGTCCAATTTCTACTCTATACTCTGTAACCCTTATCCTCGAGTGGCCTTTTGGTCTTGATAATGTGGTGATGCCTATGTAAAAAAAAAAAATGACAGATAATCTGAAAACGTACATTATTTTGTTGCAACTAAGATATTGGATTGTCGTCTACTAATTAAAAACATGCGATATAGAACTGTCGATATATTTCCCAATAATCAGTTCGTGCACCGCCACCTTCTGGTTCGGATCTATTATACGAACTCTTTTCCTCTCAATAAGAAACTCCGTTTTGTAAACAAGCCAAAGCATCACATTTTTATAATGAGCAAAATAATCATAGAACTATTTAATTCTTATGAAATATTCAGTATTTATTCAACAAGTTTTTGATAATGAATATGATATTTTATATATAGCATTTCATGGGAGATTTCTTTCAACTCAATTATGAACTTTATGCCGTTTAATTCTGTTTGAATTAAATATGTACACATTTTTTGGCATCATAGTAGAATAGCGATACAGTGTATTTCTTCAATGAAAACTTGAAATATTATTAGCTAATTGGAGCAATCAAAATAAAAGTTGATTTCTTTTTAATGTACTTATCCAGTTTACGACCCAATCTCCGGCATGTTACATAAGCAGCTGGAAGAGGTAGTAAAGACTGCAAGACGATTAATTTAAAACACGGTGTTCCTTCCTTTCCTCATATTAAGAATGGCTTTCTAAATAGAAAGCCATCAATATGTGAAAGGCAGGAAGCGGTCACGTTGAAATATTATGTTGAAAGTCATTGATTTTAAAAACTTTTTTCGTTGAAACTTGTCATCATTTCAGCACATATTTTTGTGTGATTAAACTATAGAGAAATGAAGATCGATTTACTCAGTTTTAGTATGATATATATATATATATATATATATATATATATATATATATATATATATTACTCGCTGTACATACCAGGCATCGCCAGGTAAAAAGCATATTACCGGACAGAAGATTTAGTCATATGCGCCAAATATCCTAAGTTGTTACAATTTTCCTGAAAGCTGACCGTATTTTGGATTTTTGGAAGCATAAAATATCCTCCTCAATGAAATTCAAATAAGGAAATAAAATCTCACAGCTTAAATGGAAATAATTCGTAGGTTAAATGAAAACTTTCATTTTTAAAAGCAGCTGATCTTGGTTATAATAATTAAATTTAAATGTAAATCAAATTTTTAAAAAAGTAAATTAACTTTATATAATGTTTCTAATTAGAATACTTATAACAATTCTATTAGGAATTTTCATTAAAAAAATAAGAACTAACTGTTAAAACAGATTTTCCTTAATGATTACATTAAGGAAAATCAAATGCAAATGAGATAACCTCTTGAATATTGATTCATTTTGAAAAAATAGTGTTATCTATCTATATATATATATATATATATATATATATATATATATATATATATATATATATATATATATATATATTATATATACTGAAAGCGGACTTTTATACGCTTATAAAAGTCCGCTTTCAGTATTAAAATCTACTAGACTACCCGTGGCCCATTGGGTCAGTATGTTATATTAGCTATGGAATTCATGTATGAGCGTGACGTACTTGTGACGTAAAGAAAATAGTTTTTTTTTGTTTGTTTGTTTTTTTGACATAACAGAAACATTTCCATGAAAGTATTTTAAAATGAAAATAGAATATAGATAAATTTCTATGAGTCGTTCTGTTTATTATAATTGATTATTTATTTTAAATTTACAGTTACTGAATTATAAGTGGTTGGCCATACTTATAGGTAAATGGGCACTGAACAGATAACATAATACTTATTTATAGTTAAATTCAAATTTTGATATATCTGCTTTTTTTTTTTTTTTTTTTTTTTTTTTTACATCGTTCATTTCTGTATTACGTTTAAGTTATTTTAAACCCCACTCTTCACATGTTAAATAATAATTTCGAAACAATAACGTTAATATTTCAGTGCGCAGGTCAAAATCTGCAAAAGAAGCGATTTGTGTTTATTTGTTAAGTTGTTATGGGTTAATGTTTATGCGCGCATGCGCAACCGGATGTCATAAACCGGAAAGTGGGTTACATACATCGTTACAAGGTCTTTTGAGCTTTATAATTATTAAAATCTATTTGTGAAACAGTGTACCTTCTATTATATGAAAGGCAAAATGGGCACGAGCGTTTGTGTGTCCATAAAAGGCTTTTAGCATCAGGGTTCCCGTGTCGGTTAGATTCTGCGAGAAGTTTTTGTATTTTTCCCAGATTGTAATATCTCCGGTTCGCAAACGGACATTCTTTTGTTCCTTTTTTTTTTTTTTTTTTCAAGTTAAAAAAAATTGCCACTGTGCCGTCGTGTCCAGTGTTTGTTTGTCTTTTTCATATAAATAAAGCGAAACTATTTAAACGCCAACGCCTGTCCTTTTGGCCGGGTAGTATCTGTTTTGTAATTGGTTCTTGGTCAATGTAGAGGAAACCCTTTATACTGAGACAATTACTATTTATTAGGATATTGCCAGAGTGCCTCTTTTATGGGGGAGCTGGTTTTCCCCAATGTGTCTAATTTGCCTTTGTGGGAGGTTTAAAAAAAAAACACGCCATTTCTCCAAGTCATCTTTTGTTTGACTACGATAAATTTGAACGCTTTAGACTTCCAGTCGCATCATGGAGTAGCGGTAAGACGTCAGATTTTCTTTTCGGCCTTCACGTTACGGATACCTACCTGCCTACTACCACTTTTTTTGCTCCACACACACCTACAAACACCCAGGCAACACCGGGCACCCAGACTAGTTTGTATATATTAACTAAATTGTGAACCGACAGGAATACGACTTTATTATAATAAATTCTAAACTTTTTAATCTGTTAAAAATTGGCAAAAGTTAGAGGCCGTTGACTTAAAAATGAGTACTTTATGCCAAATTGATGGTTGAATATGGTTAAATTTGTATTCATTTTTTTCACATTAAATACTAGTTACTGCACCTTGTAACAAAGGTCCATACTAAATTTTAGTCAGATCAACCCAGTAGTTTCCGAGAAACGTTCAGAGTAAATGCGGTATTTTGGTGACTAAGCTCCGTTAATCTCTAACTGTGCATGGAGCGGATACCATAATACTTAGTTCGCTGCACCTTATGATAACAAAACTCAACACAAAATTTTAGCCAGATCCTCCCAATATAATATAGATATGACTGACTCCAATTTCAATTACTGAAGAAGGTTCAAAAGTTGAAATCTTACCAAGCACTGCACTAACAGCAACAGAATTGGTAGAACTGGAGTCGCTTTAAAAAGACACACTGATACAACACTTATTAGTACTCATAACAAAACGAATGCCCACTCAAGCAAGGTAATTGTTGAATCCTTGAAAAATAATTTCCAGTTTGTAGTAGAATGGGATTAAAAATGGATAGTCATGTTTGATGCTGTCAAGTCAGCTCCTTTCCTTCAATTATAAGAAACCTTTCGAACTACTGATTTTCATGGCGAATAGCATTTTTCTTGAGTTCAACGTTTGAACCTCTCAGCCTGACATTATCAGGTAACAAAGTGGAATAAGTACATAGAAGATGCTGCCAAGTCTGCCGCAAATAGTAGGCTCTTTCCACTAGTTACACCTTGTCGGTATCCTAACCCTAACCATAAAACTGCCCTTTATATGTGCATGAAATATTGTTACAGCGCTCAGGCTTGTACATCAACTAAAAAAAAAAAAAAAAAAAAATTCTAATCTAATAGGTCCCGCACTGGCTACCAATCCTCAGCTCCTGCCACATCGCCACAAATGTTGCATCCTTGTGCTGATTTTACAAGTACTTCCACATAAAGTTCTACGATAAGCTTATTGCACTTTTACCCTACCCCTTCAATATAAGCGCTCTTGACCCACCCAACGAGCAACATCATATTCCTTCTCCGTAGAATTCCCTAGATGCTGGAAGATTTTCTACTCTAATAGTTTCTTTCCTTAAACCGCATCACTTGGAATTTCTTCCCTACTCCTTGTTTCCCCGATTGTACCAACGTTTACAAATTTAAATGTAATGTGAGCAATCCTCTTGTTGCTCAACTCCCCATCAAGGTGACCTTGATATAAATCTGACCTCTATCAGAATATCCCTTTATGCTTCAGTGACGGTATGCCTTATTCGAGGTGAAAAATCGTTTAGAAATAAGACTCTTCTAACCATAACTATAACCCTAACACTGGCAGAATATTACTATTCTTTCAGACTGTGCCTAACATTATTTTAAAAACAGCAAGTCTAAAATAAAAGCAGAAATCTCTCGATCTATTTTGCTACAAACCCCAAAGTCATTTTAACCTTTCATTCATCAATACTTAATTTCCTGATTAATAAATAGCGCTTTTATTAGCTTACGATCAAGTGAACGACCGTCCGATTATTTTCATTATATGGGGGCATTGATGTTTTATATATAACTAGCCTAGATACCCGGCGTTGCCCGGGTGTTTGGGAGGGTGTTGAGCCAAAAAAAAAAGTGGTAGTAGGCAGACAGGCTCGAACCAAAGTAGGAAAAGAATGCGAAAAAAAAACGTGACGTCTTTGCCGTTGCGTCCATCGCCAAATTGGAAGTAGCGTAGGTTTAAATGAAAGCTAGCCAATCGAAAAGAGGGGGATGCCTTTCGAAAATATCGGCGAAAAAAAAAGCGACCGCTCCCCGTAGAAAAGTGTCCAGGTGAAAGAATTAATGCTTTTTGTGAAGTTTTCGATATTTGTCGTCTGAAGGGTTGAGCTTCAAAACAATACCGATTTCATGAAAATCTGTCTCCTCTGTCGAAAGTTTGTGGACAGATATACAAACATGCATACATACATTTAAACAGAAGGTGAGATTTAAATTATAGATAATAACTAGCAAGACTACTCGGCGTTGTACGGGTGAAGGGATAAGTACAATAAAAGTTGAACAAAATTCTTTATAATAATCGTGGCCAAAAAGAAAGTAAAGTGCATAAGAAATAGATATGTAAACGATTTTATAATACCATATTCTTCCCATTTAAAAGAAAGACTAAAAACAGCACAGAAACGCAAACCTACGAAATTGCAATAATGTCAACTAGTACTTGAAATCGATTTAACGGATGAACAATATAAATATTAATTTAATAATCCGTACGTTCAGTGTCACAAAAAATACATCATTGTAAATAACGAGAAACAAATTACCTCGCTTTATAGACGCTCTTTATCAGTTAAAAATCATTAAAACTATTTCCTTTCCAAACATTTTCAAAAAAGAAAAAACATAGCTGTTTATTTACGGTTTCAACTTGGCTATTTTATTTTATAATCAAAAAAATACTATCGAGAGGAAACTATTTTTTTATTATAGTTTTTAAATTAAAAAAATATATATATGCAAGTGAATTGACATCTGATCCTTTATAATTTATATAAAAAAAATTATTCAGAAAGTGTTGTGGGTTGAATTTTCATTTGAAAAAATAAATTTTTTAAACCAATTCCTTTTAGGCTAAAAAATTGTTTTAATTCGTTGTTATTTGTTTTATTTTATTTTTATTCATTTTATTCGTGCTTTAAAAATTTTCAACTACCGTGGAATTTCCATGGGTCATGCTAGTATTGCAACTAATATATATATATATATATATATATATATATAAAATGTGTGCTAGTAACAACTATAACTATATATATTCAACAGTTGTTTTATTTTTTTGCTTTAATCAATAGGTTGGCATGGCGCGTGTAAAATGAATTACAAACTATTTCTCCATGAAAGCATCGTATAATTTGAAATTCTTGTAAGTTTTAGAAGCTTATATCTCCAGATTATAATAAATCTTTATTTTATTTATTTATTTATTTATTTTTAATGATTTGCTAAGATTTTATTATATGCCTTGGTCGATGTAATGTAAAATATTCCCCTGTAAAAATTCTTTATATTCATAATAGAGAAAAGCTATTTTTAAGATCGGATTTTTCTTCGATTCTCGATACTTATCTGATGAATTTCTGTACAAAAAAAAACATATCTAAGAACACTGCTAGACATAAAGAGTTTAGAGAAATTTGGAAATGATAGGCTCAGTTGTTTCGGAACCTATGCGGAAGGAACTCAGAACTCACATATAAAGTGACTTTTATATAATAGTAGGGATTGATTTAAAATCAATTTAGTTTCCAATGATATAAGATTTTTTTTTCAGAAATAGTGCCTTTTTTTCATGGCAAGGTGTCACTTGAAGAATTCGTAAGTTCTTTCAACAGTGAATTTTTAATTTTTTTTTTTTTTTTAAATAGGCATCACCACATTATCAAGGCCAAGAGGCCACTCAAGGATAAGGGTTAAAGAGTGTACAGTAGAAATTGGACAATATAGTAATCATTAGTAATGAAAATTTGGTAAATTTGATAACTTATATGGAACGGCTCATCAAGAACTTATTTACGTTAGACTTGAAGACAACCATATTGTAGTCAGCCGGAAAGCAGGAAAACGGAAGACAATTCCACAGGCGTGCAGTTCTAAGAAAGAAGCTTTGTTCATGGAATCTACGTTTAGGTTTAGGCACAGATAAAGAGTGGGGGGAATTATTGATAGTGTTTTCAGCTAGACGAGTGTTTCTTGTGAAAGTTTGGCGAGGGGGGACCATAGATTGAAGCTCAGTCGAACACTTTCCATGAAAATAACGATACATCAGAGACAAACTCGCAACATCTCTTCTGTGAGATAGAGGTTGCAAGGAAGAGAAAAGGATATCTCCTACGAGGCTACGAAGTCTATTTTGAACTCTATCAAGGCAGGCCAAGTCCTTGCTAGCAGCTCCTGCCCAGATGTGGCAACAGTATTCCATCCTTGGACGTACCTGGCTCTTATATAGATAGAGAATAGCATCAGCAGTGAGATATCTACCGGATCGATAGAAAGATCCCACCATTTTTCCAGCGGCCTTGGCAACAGATTTGATGTACGTGTTCCATAGCGTGTTAAGGGTACAAAATTCAAGTATAGATTTACAAAGAATCTGCAATTCTTTAAGAAAATAAACTAATTCATCATCTATATAAGTAAAATAGACGTCTGTATGTATGTGTTTAAACATTTAACCAATAAACTCTTAAACATGACATTGAAATTAACAAGAAATAGTAATCATACACCAATAATGAGTAAAATATTTTTTGGGTGGATGAATAAGGCGTACAGAAGTCGACAAGTTGAAATGCAAAATTTTCATTTCAACTGGCCGACATTTCTATTAGTCTACGCATGCGTAAACTAACGATAGTTAAATGGCTTAATTTAACATTCTAATCTATGTGTTAGGTTAGCTCAAACGGTAGAGAACGCGACTGGAATGCTAAAGGTTTTGGTTTCGATTCTAGTTGATGGAACCCAAGTAATTTTTTTTTATAATTTTTTAAATCAGTTCTCTCTCTCTCTCTCTCTCTCTCTCTCTCTCTCTCTCTCTCTCTCTCTCTCTCTCTCTCTCTCTCTCTCTCATATATATAATCAATAGAGAAGGGGCTCTGCAATAATAAATATGAAATCTTTCAATTAAAATATATTAGACATATTTTACGATCGGAAAGTTCCGGTGCCTCCCCCACACACACCCACACCATCTGTTAGTTCATAATATTTTTTAAACTGTACTTATGTAAAACTGTTAAGAAATCGATATATAATTTGCTAACACATATACATCATTTGAGAAGAATTTGAACTTTGTACGGATTAAACGAAACGGATTATTTCAGTGTATCTCCTTGAACAGAAAAATTTGATACTTGAAAATATTAAAAGAAAAAGAGCAAAAAGATTTTATTTATTTATTTTTTTTTTTTTTAACAAAACTCATCACATCTTCCCTTCAGCATATCCTCTTTTCAAGGCTGTTTTCAGTTACACTTTATCTAACAATCAACTAACCATCTTCATCCTATGAACTCCGTTCCAGCATCTTTGCTAGAGTGTTACTCTAGAGGGCTTACTGTTTCGTGTGATTGGATGAAAGCAGAAAACAAAACAAAAACAAGTTTAATAAATAATGAACCTGGCTTTGATCGATTAAATCAATCAAGATACCCTCATCCCTTTGCCAAGATCAATGTACAACAGAAGATGCTGGAAAGATAAAAAGTGTGTGTGTGTGTGTGTGTGTGTGTGTGTGTGTGTGTGTGTGTGTGTGGCATCTCGTTAAATACGTCGGGCAGTTTGTTTGCACGTTTTGTCTTGATCCATTTAAAAAAATTTTTTAAGCATTACCTCGTTTCAAGCAGGAGTTGGCCAGTGTATCATCCAGATGCACCTTTATTCCTAGTACTTTCGAATCAATTTCAACAACCCGACATTTTTGCCTCTGTTCTAAATTTCGAAAGTTTATTGTAGAACACACAACTAACAAATAATTTTCTTAAAAATAGCTATACATATATTACATCTAAAAAGCAACAAAAAGCCAATCATCAACCAAATAAATTTCAATAATAGTAACATACTAAAATGCCTATAAAATAAATACCTTATATATACTGTAATTAACACGGAAAAAATGAGATATCTAAGCCCCTCATTCATTCGATAACTATCCATGAAGAGGTATCTGAATAATATGTTTATATATTTGTATGTACAGGATTAATTCACACTTAAACTAATTAACTGATCATTATGTACTTGAGAATACAGATGCAGACTGTAAACGATATAAGGTTTATATTTAGTATAATTTAGTTTTATAAGGGGGTAAGAAAAATGAAATTTAAACAGTAGGTATTAAACCTCGTTTAATAAACACTCTAAATTTCAGTTAATCCGATGTATTTTAAAGGATTTTTTAGAGGACATAATCTTAATAACCATTTGATTTTAGAATTCAAATATTTCAGAAATGCATGACTTTGATCCATAGTCTTCAGACACCAATAAAGTTAGCTTTTCTGAATTTCAATCTCTTAAGAGGATCCTTAAGCTTAAGCCTTAAACTTTCACTTTTTTTTTCTTTTTTTTTTATTAAAACATGTAATTAATTTTTATCACAACTTGAATAAGGATTCTAGGCATAAGTTTGGTCAGGAATTGTATTCTTAGCATTACAATTTAGAACGAGTTTAGATTATTTTACAGTATATTTTTTAGATAAATGCATATATTTGTATTTTTATATAGATTAATCTTTTAAGTATCAAATTATTTCCTTGTCATTATGAATTGAATTTTTAATATTTTATTATGAAAGCCAAAATTAACATAATTTGATTATGATTTTTATTAATATAATTATTTACCCTACTTCCATAGCTACTTCTATTATATTTAGCGTATTTAACCTTATCAATATCTTCAGCATTAACAGTATGATCTTCATATTAGTAATGTCTCTATAAATATTATTAATAGTATTAATATCTTTAGTATTAACTTTAAGAATGCTATTAACATTGTTATATTAGCCTGGGTGCCCGGCGTTGCCCGAGTGTTTGGAGGTGTGTGTTGAGCAAAAAAAAAGTGGTAGTAGGCAAACAGTGTACCGTGAAGGAGGAAAAGAACGTGAAAAAAACGTGACGTCTTTGCCGTTGCGTCCATCGCCAAACCGGAAGTGACGAAGGTCTAAATTAAGGTTAGTCAACCAAAAATAGGGGATGACTTTCAAAAATATAGGAAAAAAACGACCTCTCTTTGTAGAAAAGTGCCCAGTTGAGGATGAAGGAATTAATGTTTTTAGCCAATTTTTCAATATTTGTCGTCCGAAGTGTTGAGCTTCAAAACAATACCGATCTCATGAAAATCCATCGCGCCTGTCGAAAGTTTAGGCAAACATACAAACATACATTTAGACAGACAGATGAGATTTATATAATAGACTAGCGGGTGTTACGAGGTGTGTGTGCTCTTAAATCAAAAAGAAACTCGGTGGGGGGGAGTAAAAGGTTTTGGTAAGTTGGTAGGATCGAACCCGAAGCCCTGAGGCGAAGTTGGAAAATAAAATGTGAAAAAAAAGACATGAAACGTTAACCGCTCGGCCAACAAGAATGAGTTACTGAAAGATGTTTGAATTTATTTAAGAGAATTGACAGGTGCCCGCACGGAAGTCGTAGAGTTAACATTTTGTGCGAGCGTTACGACGACGACGACGTAAGCAATAGCTATTCAGCAGTTAACATTTTCTGCGGGACAGTTTTTAATGAGGTCAATAACTCGGTTTATTTGTTTTTTACCTAACTTTGGGGAAAACCAGCTACCTCGTTTATTAGGGGAGTTTCTCGTCTCGAAATGAAAGCAACCATCTGATATGACGACGGTAAGCCGACATTGACCAAATGTTACATCGCTTTCTAGAGACCACTGGCCGTGGGCCAGTGTATTTATTTGCTCCCCCGCCGAGCAAATTCGGCACAAGGCCGATTTTTAATGTGAGGAGTGTAGGAGAAATGGGGACCAACTCTCCAGGGAGTAGGGGAGCTGGATAGTGACAATTGATTCGAATCGAGTTTCGCTTTTTTCTATACCGAAAAACGAAAGCAATATGCGGCGATCCCAAAATGTCGAATATTTAACGTTTCAAAGTCGGGCAAATTAAATAGACGGGCGATCCCCGTTCATAACTCATAGATATTATGATTTCGACATGATATAAAAAAAAGTTTTAAAAATGAGCCACGGCCTCGAGAAGCTGCCGAAAACAATCCTTTTGCAGACATACACAAAAAAACGAACATACATACAGACATTTTCGCTTATATATATATATATATATATATAATTGTGTTCGATAGTCTTTCCACCTTAAACTTTACAATTATTTTATAGATCACCAACTCTCAAACCTTTCTAGGATCATAAATTTTTAACAATTATTTTAATTTTGATTTTCTTATTCTGATTTCTTTATTTATACATTTTTTAGATCTCCGAAATAAGCTAACGTGTTTCTGCATTTTCCTAACCCATACTTAATCTTCAGTAGATCCATATATCATTGTTTAATAATTTTCCTGTTATCTATCGATTCAATGTGGAACCCCCCCCCCGCTATTCTGATAAAGAGACTGATGCTTTAATCTATTTTCTAAAAATGTATTTATATATTAAAAATAAGCTGCTGTTATTACAGGATAGCTAGCCATAATAACTACTGTTGCAGGGTAGAAACTACCATTAGAAAGTCTCGTCTAATGGAGGCAACACAACTGCTCGTTCATTTGGCTATCCTCAAAAATATTGAAGGCCTCATCAAAGAGGTGAGACAAATGAGCAGGTTGGAGCCACAGTTGCACGTGCACCAACTTCAGAGTGCCTCCTCATATCGACGTCATTGTCGTCGCCATTCTATCAAGACAGGGTTGTGCTTCTATGATAGTCATTTTGGCATGAAGGTAGGGACATGCAAAATGCGCTGCTCATTTTTGAATTAGGAAAACTGAGGTATGGGGAGCTGAGCACGACAAACTCTCCATAAAATTCACACAACCATGCCTACTTTTAAGATTCTATCTCATCTAGGCTTGGTTGATACAGGAGTAGCTTGCAGTATTTGGCCACTGAAACTCCTTAAGGAGAAGCGTCTAATGTCGCCCATCACACTGCAAGTGGTAACTCACTTATCTAATCCAGTGTATGGTCAAATTTCATGTTCCTTAAACTTGAAATTATGCAAAGACTTTACATGGGTCTTTACTGTTGCCAATTCATTTTACTCCATTTCCCATCTCTGAAACGATCGTACACTATTCCAGGTTGTTATTTTCTTGATTTCTTTGAATATGTGTAAATGATTTTATATTAATTTATTAATTTCATTTACCGTCCCCTTCCATTTAGTTTCTTTTAGTTCTAGATGATCTAACTCCTCTATATTGAGCTGGTTATATATCTGCTGTATTTCAGGCGACTGGTTGTAATTCATGTTTTATCCTACTTTATAGGGGTTAGCTATATAATTATTTGCCATTTGTTGTTCTCGTGTTTTGGCTTCAGACCATTATTTCTTTATAATTTGCACAACCCCAGCAATAATCATATCAACACACTGATTCTCATAGCATCACTAATCTGACGTTCAGCACGGTCAATATTTAGATGGGTTATCATTTGAAAATACCAGTTGCTTAAGCAGATGTTCCATCCAGGTGCATAAATAGGTACCAGCATTTCCGGGATGTATAGATAGCAAAGTAGCATCCTGCTACATGGAGGTGGGGGGTAGTTCATATTTTTTGCTTAATGCTATAAAAGCCGGAGATAAATGCTGGACATATTTTATATGCCGAAAAAACGTTTTGATAATCTGTGTACATATCTAACATAATAAATTTATCTTGTGATATTTTACAATGCATTTAAGTTCATTTCTGATTTTGATTCGGGAATTCCATTTCGTGTTGTACTATATTATTGGCACTCTAGTGATTTACTCCATTACATTTAAGAAATTATAAGTTTTGGGTTCGGTTTCGATTCTAGTTTATGGCACCCAAGTTATTTATTTTTATTTTTGAAATTACTGCTATTTATATTGGGTATAATATATGTAATAATTGATAAAGAATTGACTCTATAATAATATATATGAAATCTGCATAAATGAAAATATATTTAAGTGTAATTTATGACCTGGTGTCCCTTGCCAGTTTAAATTATAATTAAAAACATTCCAAAGGAATAACTCGTATGTTTAATTGAATTACAACTAAATTATTTCTTCTGTAGAAGTTTTTAAAATGTGCAGCATCCTTCTTTCAAAGTTGTATATTTTTGGAAACTTGGTATAAAAAAATGTCGTTTTGATTTAGGAGTCTTAATGAAACGTACATGTCTGTGCATAAAAAAAACATTTAAATAGTTATTTATATACTAGAAGAATACCTATCCCAGGATGAGAAAAATTAATTTCTTGAACAGAAAAACTTGCACCAATTTTTAATTGGCTGACCAAAATTAGCATCTAGATATAATACTACTAAACCTTATGTCTGGAAATCGTTATTTTAATATTGATCGAAATTCATTACATGGTTTTAACTCGAGAAAATGTTTCAAATTTAAGGCTTAAGCTTCAGAGTTTAAAGAACAAATAGAAATTCATGGAATTTTTATTAATTGGTGTCTAATGACGATGAATTAAATTTAATGCAAATCTGAAATTTTTAGATGTTCAAAGGGACGATTTTGCCCGTATAATAATCAACAAAATCCTTTAAAATACTCCAAATAAACTTAAATTTGAAGATGTATTAAATTGTCCTTTATTTCTGTGGTCAAAATTTCATAGAACTCGGAGCTATTTGAATTTTTACAAAGGGTTTTCACTCATTTTTTTTTTTTTTTTTAATCCAGTTTTGATAAAACTAAATTAGGCATAATATGGGCCATATATAGTTTATCAGCTGTGTTTTAAAATTCATAACGACCTGTTGATTAGTTTAGGAATCCTGTACATAAGAATATATAAATATCTATACATACCTGACTTATATATATGAGAGAGAGAGAGAGAGAGAGAGACACACACACAAAGGAACAAACCTAGTTGTTATATTCATATTAAGTTCATCAACGTTTCGTCTTTATTTCTAGACTTCCTCTGGATGAAATAAAGACGAAACGTTGAACACATAACTTTTAATTTCTCTATTTTGTCGGAATACGATTTCCATTATTCTCACACACACACACACACACACACACACACACACACACACACACACACACACACACACACACACTTGGTTGTAAGTCAATTTATCTTTTGCAATCACTGCATTCATTTGTTTCCAACAATTTATGCGAGTCCTAATATTATTGTAGGAGCATCAGTTGTTTTCCATCAAAAACATTCTGGGGGATATATAACTGTAAACGGTAAGATGGACAACATAATATATATTTTTTTGTTATTTATTTGTATACGCTCTGTAGTTACATCGAACTTCATAAATTAAAGAATTGGTATAAATAAAAGGTGAAAAATAATTGAATAAGCATATTTTCCCAATAAACATACATATATATGTGTGTGTGTGTGTGTGTGTGTGTGTGTGTGTGTGTGTGTGTGTATTTGATGAGGAATAAAAATGACAAGTCTTTATTATCGGATCACTAAGGAAAGATAGCTTCGTTTAATACTTCAATAAAGTTTGCTCTGTTAAGGATATACTCTTTATTGGCTTCGTTTAATTATATATTCCATGCATTATTTAATCGATAAATATGGTAGCTTTCATTTTGAAAAGCTGTTACTAATTTAATGTTCCTTTCAAACACATTTTTCTTTGGACTGAGTTCTTAGCGCTTGGTTCGCAATATATATATATATATATATATATATATTTGACTTGGTCATAAATAAATGCTGGCAGAGTGCCAAGGTTGATGAGCAGAACAACAGAGTGTACAAATTGTGTAATTCTTACCATGAAGGAGTCTAAAGTTTCATCAGCTAACAACTTACGTCATGTAAGGAGGCTGGTAGTTCTATTAGGCAGGTTGATGAAGAAGGGGAGGAAACACAGTGGCAGAAGGGGGGGGCTTCTGAGTTTAGTGCTACTGACCCTCATGAACTACAAATGGGATTAGATAAAGAATGCAGCAAAGATTTGTTTTTCCCCTTCTTCTTTATGAGCGAAACATTCACCTTCAAAGAAAAATGAGATAGATAACTAGCTGAAGTAACTGTTTACGTTGGGTTTCTCAATCTGTCACCTGCAATTTGAAATCCTCGATTGCTTTGATGTGTTGGAAGGTTAATAAACTAATACATATCACTTTTTTATGAGGAAATCTGACTTTGTTTTTTTGTTTTGTTTTTTTCTTATCAAGGCTAACAGCCATTCAATGATAAATCTTCAATGAGATTTTATAATTACCAGTTTGGAGAATATTATGGAAGTACAAAAAATGATTAATGGAATGAAATAAGTTTGTAACTGTTCATGACAAGTATTTGTTGATATTGGATATAAAAACTGTTCTAGTCTGTAGAGAAGCAGTCCAACGGTAATGTGTTGCACAGACGAGGAGTCCTTACATTCATGGAAATTCCGCCTAAACCAGGATACATGAAGGAAAAAACAAAAGTATGAAAAATCCTGTACTAATAATCGGCTGCGAGATAAGGGTATAACAAAGTGTACAATGTTCTATTGAAATGTTTTAATGTATTGTTTTTAAGGAAAGTAACTTGAGGTAATCCAATACTATACAGTTTTGCTTTGTTGAATTCTGATTCTTGGTTAAGGCATATCAACACTTGGTATAGATAAAAAATAAAGATTTCAGCCAGTTCAGTTATCATACAACAGACCAAGAACAAACAGAATCAAACAAAAGTAGAAAAGTTGATTTGAAGTAAATCATTGACTACATATGAAAATAGTCATTCTATACCTTCTGTTTGACAATTACATAATCTGGGAAACATCAACAAATTAAGATAGAAATAAAACCAACCAGTAATTGAGCCTTTCTTTAACAGTATAGAATAGACATAGGCTTGACTGGCAAAAAAAAAAAGGCGCAGAGAGACTGATTGTCTCTGAAAAAATACGAACTGCACAAGTCTTAGTTTATAGTAGAAGAGAAACTTTCAAAAATGTTTTTTCTGGTTTTGAAAGGAATCCATTCATGATTTCTATCATTGTCTGAATAATCACTGTTTATTTTTAGCTTTGATGTCAGCATCTGGTCACGTGATCTGATGGGAGTGAAGATCGATCAAACAGTTCTGCAGAGCCATCCAAAGGATGATCTGTGTAGGATCCCCTGAAATTACCCCACACCTTTTGAACTGTTAATGTGATCTGCTTAGAAGCAGTCTGACTGCCACAAGGACTTGGAGATTTGGAAAAAGTTCTTGGAGAGGCATGGCCAGATTCTGCTGGCTAAACCGAATGACAAAATATAGAATGACAAATTCACTAGTAGGAGATGGCAGGAGAGGCAAAAATATGTAGAAGGAAAGCTTGTTTCATGTTAAATACCTATTAGTTTGTGTGATGGAATCCTTCACAAAGAGTATGCAATTTGTTCATCTGACGAAGTATAAATTCAACATCCGGGCAATCCTAGACTCTTTATCTTTCTTTCATCGTTTTTGTACATAAGTTATAGTAAATAATCAACTTAGAACAGTAGACATGACATGAAAGTAAAAGTGCAGTTGTTCTGTTTATCTTAGGATGCCACTAGATCAATTGATAATCACTGTAGATAGCCGAGACAGCTCCAGTACTTTGAGGAGAACCCCATCTCCTTCATTGAAGAGTTTTCTAAAGTACTGAATTACTTTCCTTTATTAAACAGCTTTTCACATGAAAGGGTATGGAATTTCCTCAGATTACCCTACAATTGTTCTGCCTTGATATTATCAGAACAGAATTGTACGCAAAAGTATTTTTTTCTTTGCTTTTAAAACCTATCAAATATTTCTGGATAATTTAATGCTGAAACAATATTTATCATGGGCGATTATATGAACACAAGTTGCTATTACTCTGAGGGGAAAACAATAGTGGGCTCATACCTTTCCCAGGGGTATTACATCACAATAGATCTGATTAGATTTTAACTCTGCATCTCTGATTCAAGAGCCTGCAACAATATTAAACCAATAAAAATATAAACATGAAAATATAAATTATTGTTCTTTTTGTAAGTTTGTAGGCAGTGTGATAATGTATGGAAGTGAAACCTGGCAAGTTAGGGTTGAAGACATGCGTTGCATGGAAATAAATGATGAGAATGATAGATGTGCAATACGAGCCTTAAAGAAGGGTTTAGTTCTGATGACATCAAAAGAAAATTAAATCTGGACAATATAAGATTACGTGTCCTGAACAGAAGCTTTTTATGGTATGGCTACGTTGAAAGAATAGATAAAAGTTCTTAGGTTAGTAGGGATAGCAAGTTCATTTTGTAGAGGAAGGCCAAGGAAAACATTGGAGGAAGTGATTAGAATGAACAAAATAGACCTGACCAGAGATAGGTTAGTACTGTTAGAGAATGGATTGAGAGAGAGCGAGAGAGAGGGAGATGTGTAAATTATATTAAGACATGTTGACCGGAAGTCAGGGTCAGCTGATCAGATTGCGTGTGAGTCACGTGATCAGGTTAGCTGAATCGTGGAAATTTGGTTTAGACTTAAAATAGGACGAGCGGCTTCACCATTATCTCCTCCCCTTCACTGGGGGGGGCGTTGACATGTACCACGCAAGCCAGAGATTCACTTTCCATCATTCTGCAAGACATCTGGAAAGTGAATCTGGCCTGTGTGGTTTCTCTTGGTCTCATTTCTACACACGTCAGCATCCTCCCCCCCCCCAGTGAAGGGGAGGAGACAACGGTGAAGCCGTCCGTCCTCTTCTAAGTCTACACCAAATCTCTACGATTCAGCTAACCTGATTACGTGACTCACATGCAATCCGATCAGCTGATCTTGACTTCTGGTCAACGTGTCTACAATATAATTTACACACCTCTCTCTCGATCCATTCTCTAGCAAGTACAATGCAAACGCCAGATGTTCTATTCTGGTAGCTTTCCTTGGACCATTTGCTTTTGGAATTCCCTTCCTGTTCCATATTACCCAATAGTACAAACATGCAGAATTTTAAATGTAATATGAACAAACACCCTGCTGCCCAATACTCCATCCAGGTTGTCCTCTATAAATCAAACCCTTATCATATTAGCCACTTACGCTTCAGTGGTAATATGTTTTGTTTGGGAGGGAATTAAAATAAAAATGGAACAGTAGCAAAAACATTTTAATAAATGTTCATAAGGTATTTTCACGTGCAGGTGTGTTATCTTTCATTTCTTGGTTAAGTGCGAAAAAATTGACACTTTGCCTACACCTCCACCCAAATAATCATGAGTTAATCACGAGTTAACAACTCACCTAAAAGAAATAATGAGTGGACAATGCACTGTTTCTTTGGCATGATGCCATTGGTGACTTGATAGGGATTCTCACGATGCATGTTGATGATTTCGTATTCTATAGAAATGATCCATTTCGAAAAACGTGATATCACAATTGAACAAGCATCAAAGTGGAACACACGAATTTGGAGGATTGAAGGAAGTGATAAGGATGGATTTGAGAGACATGGCCAGAGATAGGTTCGTTTGGAAACAAATTCCTAAAACTCGTTCAAAAGATGGTATTATACATCAAAATCTGTATGATTCAGCTCTATTCCCAATCGACATAAAGAAAGGAAGATCATTAAGAGCAAATGATGAATTAAGTCAGAAGACGGATCTAACAACGTAAATAAATTCTTGTTGAACTCTAATCTCCTTAAGTAATCCAATTCACCAACTTTCCACTAATAACGATTACTACGATATTATCCCATTGACTACTGTACACTCATTAACCCTTAACCTCGAGGGACGTCCAGGCCTTGATAAGTGGTGACTCTTATGTAAAAACAAAAAAGAGTTGAAAGGTCAAATGATGAGGATATCAACTCAGACTCGACTAAATATTTTATTAGAATGTAGAATAAGTAATACTGTAAACTCTCTAAAAGCTAAGTTACACTTAGAGGCAAACAAGTCACTAATAAAATTAAAATCAAGGACAGATTTTTTTTTTCCGGCTTAGGAAACCTTCAGATCTGAATACTGTTATTCATATGCAACCTATGTTAGTTTGGTGGATGGATTTTCACAGGGTGGTTTTATCATCTTTGTTTATAAGATAGACAGAATAGCTCCTACATACTGGTTGTCAAAAAAAAAAAATCAATTGTGTAACAAAATGTTTGTTAACCTTGGAGACCCTCGTCCTTGGGTGAAGCAGCTGATGTTGACGTATTGATAGCCATCATGCTTCAGCGCATAATATTTAGACTACTATGTAATAAATTGTATACATCTTCACACTGAACAAATTCAAGTAATAACATAGAATGTGTAGCTAAATGAAAGATATGCATCGCTAAATCTTGAAATTTTTTCCACACGTCACTGTGGTTGAGGTGCCTTTTCTTACAGAGGGACAATGAAGCTCCAGGTGGTGCAGAGTCGTCAGATAGCAGCTGGTTATGTTAGCATGCTACAAAAAGCATCTTTGATGATGGAGGGTCATCGTTTGTGTGGGGATGGATGGTTATTCCAACAGGATAATGCTACAATCCACACTGCAAGACTAACCTTGAGCTTTCTACAAGAAAATGGAGTCCATCTCTTGGGACATCCTGCATGCTCACCGAACTTGAACCCAATTGAAAATGTTTGGGGATGGATAACAAGAGAGGTTTATCGAAATGGTAAACAATATCCAACAAAAAATGAACTTCGTGAAGCCATCTTCAGAAACTGAGCAGGATCCCCCGCACCTTAATGAAAACCCTTTTTTCTAGCATGCCCCAAAGAATTTTTGAAGTCATCAAAAGCAGTGGAGGTAGAACTCATTATTAAGTTTGATTGTTGAATATTTTCATACAATTTAATAGAATTTTTGTCTCTGGTCTTATAATTTAGATCAAAATGTAAATTTAAAAAATAAATCTTTGGAATGTAGCTTTTTGTTTCCATAAGCTTTTAGATTGTAGTATTGGTAACCTTAAGTCTATCCTTTAAAAAAAGGTTCTTTTTAAAAGATTTTTAAGTGATCTTAATTTTTTTATCAGCAGTGTATATTAAAAGGCCCGGTGCATAGACTCTTAAAACTATTGGAATTTATTGGCATATATTTTAAATTCTTTAATAAATATGTGCTAGCTTTTATTTGCTGCAAAACTGATACTTCTACTCTTGGAAAACGTATGTATCGATCTACCTTTCCCTTTTCGTCTGCTTTGTTTAATAGCAGGACAAGACTTTCAAGCCTTGGTAGGATAACTATTTAAGGAAAACTTTTAAATAATACCAGCTCCTGGCAGTAGTATCGTGTCAATACTCTTGAAACTTCTTTCAAAACAAAAAACGTCTGTATATCCAAACCGCTGTTGATGAAACACTATGAGAAACGGAACCTCAGAGGCACTCTGTACCTCAGCAGGATGAGCTTAAAATTACAAGTTAATTAAAAATGTTAAATATCAGATCAAAATCTAAACATTTTCAAAATGTTTAACTTATGTAGCATGATACAGAATCTACTTTATTTCTCATCAACTTTTCCGGGCTACAAATTTATGGGGTTAACATAAAAACAAGCTGTTATTTCATTAAAATATGTTGTTGAGAATGATTAATGAAATAATTTGGCTGACAGCCATTTTTAAAATAATGTTTCCGGTAATAAAGTAATGATAAAAATTTGATATATTATAAAGCACATCTAACCCTGGAGAAACCTCATTTAAGATAAGAAATAAAAGGAGGGTGTGGGGGAAGGGGGTGCTAATGAGCATTTATAAGGATTTGGCAGCCATCTTGGATTGTTGGCATAATTCTTAGGATAATGGGAGTTTCACATCCTGGTTTAAATATTTTTGCAACGCCTGCTGTAACTGAATAATCCGATTCTAAGCTGATAGGCCTTGTTGCAGTTAATGCAGGTAAAAGCTGCACCACATTCCTACTTTGTAGTTTCTGACGCTGCACTCTGCTGTCGATGTACCTGTCTCTCTCTTCTGATCATCTTTCATGACACGTGACCTGACAGTCTTCTCCACCTATCCACCCTAAATTACTGAAGTTGTCTGTGACAACATTACCTTCAGATGGTTTTATCATTCCGCTTCTCATGTTCCACTTTTAAATACCATACAGTAGAACCCTGGGATACAGTGGCCTTAAGATATGTTGTTATTTTGTTGTTGTTGTTTTTCAGGTTACGATGTGGAATATGAGTATTATATACTGCACTGCATTTTGTTACTAATTTTTAATACTGTATCCTGGGGTTCTACTGTATTTTAAAAAAATGATTACATGGTGATTTAATAACGGGCTCATAATTAGCCTAATGCATAACGTCTTAGACTATAGAATCTGGTTGTTAAAATTCGATTGGATCTGTTATGCTGAATCCTGAAGCAACACCGTCACACATGTTGTGCCTCCACTGTTATTCAGATATCAAGTTGTTTTATTAATCGCATATAATGAATCGTTTACAATAGTAGTAACTTGAGAGGAGACAAGATTCTTGCTGGAGAAAGTAATATCCTCTTCAGGCATAAATTAGCAACTTGTGTTCAATTATATACATTACAATAGGTGAACTCTGTTTCAGTATTAAATTACCTAAAGAGTTGAAAAACAAAATAACTGTTCTTAACTACATTAGTAAGCTGTTCTAACAAAAACAATCACACTGGGTTTTGTTCTTCAACCTGTCATTTATTTGTTTTTACTCCTGCTTGTGAACTAGTTGATGCTTGACGATAGTCCAGGAATAGATTGGAGAAATGTAAAGTGTTTTGGCTCGCACTAATATAAGATCGTTCACTTCTTTACACGTGTAGATTCTCCACATCTCTAGTGATTGTGGTGGTGGTCAAATCATAAAAATTATGATGAAGAAGCAGCATGTACATCAATTCTCTTTACTCCAAAACAGTTTTTTTAAGAGTTCCTTCAGCCAAAATATAATTTCTGAAATTTTAACAGTTCAAGAGCTTCCAGTTAGCATATCATTAGCCATGCAATCTGTGGTTGAGAAGGCTTCTTGTAATTTTTTAAAGGAAAGAAACTTAGTCTTACTTTTATGTAATTAGATAGTCATTGGACTCTACGCAAGATTCCCAGACTTTCGTTTGCTTATGATCTCTTAAACTTGAGTCTTAAATGTTAAACATTTTCTAGAGTAAAAATTATGTAATAGATTTTGATCATAATTGGAATAAAGATTCTAAAAATAACATTTCAAAGTGTTGTATCGTCATAAAGGGATGTAAATGTTTGACAATCTTTTATGGAATTGAATTAATTTTACCTGTTCTGGTAGGGGTATTTTTTTAGTGTGTATATGTGTGTGTCTTCATTAAAAGTTGATATGGGACTATTACAGTAACGTTTACATAGACCGATAAACAAATAGATCGAGAAAAAGTTAAATTTCACTGAACAACGCCATTTATTTGGTGTCCTTGAACGACTATTTCTCTGGCAAACCTCATGTAAGACCCTTCAGCTTAACCATTGGATTAGCCTCTCTTCATAGATTCAAAGAACATCTTGTTTCTTTCCATGCTAATAAGTTACAACCGTCTCAACAAGGCAATTCTAACAAACTGCTTTATATCTATCTTTCTCTTCTAGGCTTTGCTTTTTTTCTATCAATTAGCAATAATATGCCGTTATTTCGGTGAGGGGGGCGTAGATTTGGTTTGGCTGGGTGATTGAAGTGATATGCGCTTGTGTACGAGATGGCTGAGCATGTGTAGTGAGGCTGAGATAGCAAGTTTCATAGCTTATGTTGTCCACTCTGCTCCAGCTGTTTTGCTTCACTCTGCACATGTCGGATCGATACCAATGCTGTCCTGGTTATATGGATTCTCACTTGTTTTATATGCATCCAAGCATGTCTAAAAGAAGTTCTGTCTGTCGGTCTATCACGATAGTTTTAAGTACCAATTTTCCTTGTTCTGTCATGCTCAACTTTGAAATATCATTCAAATCACATTTTAATAATTTTTTAATGTTTATTTTGAACATGTTTTGGTCATTTATTATCACTTAAATGTTAATCTTAAACAATCCACGTCAAAGTAGCTTTCGTTTCTGCTTTAACTGTTTTAGTTTGCTGTTATGTGTTTGTGTCTCGGGAATATTAAACACGCAACAAATATAAAAACAAAACCCTAAAAACTCAGAGTTGCAAAAACATAAATATTTATTGTACATAAAGCAAGTTGTAAAGAAGAAACATTTATTAACATCTTAACATAAAGAAAATCAAAACAATATTTACAAATATTAAATATACTGTCTTTGTACTACTAGACATTTGAAAGCGTTTGACAACGTCTAAGGGAGATAACTAATTCTAACTTCAGTCTAATGGTTTTATTTAAAAGAAAGACCGAGTAAAAGAGAGTATTGGAATAATATTTCTTTGGAAAGACACATTTTTATATTTACCCAAAGTCCAGATTTTCTTAGAGGCATATCGGTAATTGATTCTTTTAAATAGGTTTCTTTCAGCTGGAGTAATATCCTAGGAATGTTGCCGAAGTCGGCAATAGTTAGCGTCTTAGCAACTAACAACCCAAATCGCTGATTATCTGCTTAACTAACTTAACTGCATAACTGAAGAGTGCTTAACTGCATAACTGAAGAGTTTACGCGAACAGCGTTCTTTTTATACTTTTGATAAATGGAACATTCCAGAATCGCTCCAAATGGCATACCGTAACATCCCATATTTTAGAACGTTCTGGAATCTCTGTAAAAAGAACATCTTTATATTCTATGATAATGTAATATTTTAAAGTTATAATAATACATATTTAATATTATTATAAGAAATTATAATATCTTAATGTCTTGCCATGATACTTGCTTTAAAATTTGTTTTTAAAGTTAGCCGACATCTGCTTAGATTCTGACGGTGTGACATGACACCCGGTACTGTGATGTCATATCCGTTTACGTTTTTGTTTGTTTGTTTTTGTTTTTTGTTTTTTCAAGCTCGTTAATATAAAGAGAATGATTGGAATTGAACGGACAGCATTTAAGAGCATCTGTTCTTATTTTATAACTTTATTCGATACTTTAAGCATGATTTTATAATTATGCTCGTTTTCTTTTTCTCTTTAAAAATCATACTTTGCTTCTTACATTTAAAAGGTTAAAACGAATCTTTCGCTCATTAACTCCTATCTCCACACACTCATATCCAACAATATATATAGGAGAGATATTCCACATGCAATGTCTCCTATTTTTTTTATTCCACTCAAATGGATCATAGGGGATTGCAAATTGCTTGTTACGATCCTTGAACTAAGGCATTCATGATCTGAAAGTTTCATCTCTCTGTTACAGATATTGACGGCTCTAAGAAAGCAACTCTTGTCATAGAGATGTCATTGAATTCCTCCATGCGAAAAAAATTGAACCGATCAACATTTATCGGTGCCTGCTGAACATTTACGAAGCCAATGCAGTTGATGGCAGTAAAGTTAGGAGATGGATTCGGCGATTTTCAAAGTGTTAACAGAAAGTGATTAACAAAGTGCGGTCTGGACTTTCATGACCAAGGTATCATTTATCACTGGCAAAAGTGCATTAACAATGGTGGTAACGATGTAGAAGAATAAATTCTGGAGCACAAAAAGTCGCCCGTTTTCATGGTATCTTTCTCGTGTTCGTAGTTCAACTACTTTAAAATTTTTAGTTTTTGAGTTTAAAAAATAGGAGGCTTTACTTTTGAAACAACCCTTGTATATCTGAATATATTTTGTCTTTGGTGTGTGAAAGTTTGAACAGTATAGTGTTTCTATTGTAAATCATATTTTTATCCGCCATCCTCTCTCATGAATGAACTCGTTTGTCAGTTAAGCATGAAGACTATTCGATTGTCTATTCTCTCCACTGTTTTAGTATTCGTTTACAATTTAAATCTGTACTGTTATTCTTCGTCTCGGTGCAATAAAAAAAATCCTAAAATGACGAAATATACCGTTGGGGCATTGTACTGTCACAATTTAAGTTTAGCATAGTCTACCACTTTGTTGACACAGAAAAAGAAAATGTTTAAAATTTAAATCTTAAGTTCAGAAGAAACTGGAATTCAGGAAATCTCGTTTAGTCCAATGACTGTGGGTCTAATTTAATGCATAAAACTAAACTAAATATAGCCCATATTGTTCACGAAGCGAATGCAGTTGATGTCAGCAGTTAGATGGGTTCGCCGATTTTCAGAATGGCAACAAAAGTGTGATTAACAAATGCGATATGAATTTTTACGATCAAAATATCATTTACCGCTGCTATTTTCCAAAATATATAATGATCGGTTAGTTAGTTTCAGATTGAATCCTATACATAGGAATTTAAGAATATACCTAACTTATCTATACTTAGATCACCCATGACTCGTTAGATCACTATTTGTTATGCATATTATAATACATTTTCTTAATGTCTGTCTGTGGGTGTGTGTGTATGTGACGCGGTTTATCTCAGCCTACAGGCAATCCACTCAGGCAAGTAAGGTACCGAAATAAAGCTTATGACCCAGCGGATGTTTTAGTGATATTGATATCCATGTTTGGTGTATGGAAATGCAAACAAAAATGCAAAAAAAAAAAACGATTTCCTGGATATTTTTCCGGTACAAGAACTCAAGTTTGCCCAGCTGGGAAAATTTGAGTTCTTGTATTATTAAATGATTATGAAAAACTTTGAAATTTCCAAAGATGTTTACATATAGAACATTTTCTATTTATATCATATATATAATTAATGCGTCGTACATCTTTGGAAAAAAGCTGAACTTATTTTACACATTATTAGTTTATATATATTTATTTGAAAATGACTTTTGACTAGCATGTCTATCCGGCGTTGCCTGGAGTCATAAATATAAGTAGTCTGCGTAACAACTTTCTATTAACACTTTTTCTCTATTTTTCTGTCTTCCCATCCCTTTCCCATTTTTCTTCACCACCCCTCTCCCCCGCCTTTCTTTCACCTCCGCCCAACCTATTCTTCTCCTGGTTAAATCTATTGAAAATAATAATGTAATTCATTCACCTGAGTCTTCAGTCTTCTAGTTATTGCTCGCACATCCACTTCAGAAATATAATGAAAACTAGATTTATAATATTAATTTATTTCCAGACAATACTGAGGGTTTTTTTTTTTTTTTTTTTTTAATTACATTTTCACCACAAACAAGGCACATTGCCACTTTGGTGTAGAGGGCTACTATCAGGGGCAACAACTACTGGGGTACTATGTAGGGATTTGGGCAGCAAGATGTCGGTTCACGTAGCACTTGAACATCTGCACGTCAGTACAGTTGGAAGCAGGGACCTGGAATGGAATTCCAAAGTCTAGCGGTTCTGGGGAAGAAACTACTGGAGTAGAAAGATCTTTTACATCTACAGATTTCTATAGTGTGGGGGTGGGATTTAGCAGCCTGTCGGGTCTGTGGAAGGTGTTCACGTCGTGGGGGCACAAGTGCTTGAATTCACCATTAAAATACTTGTAGAACAGGCAGAGGGATGCAACGTTTCGATGGGACAGAGGCTGAAGCTTAGATGCCTATCAGATTTGCGACTCTCTTTTGAACATTGTCAAGGAGCAAGAGACTAGTAGCAGATGCACCAGCCCAAATATGACAGCAATACTCCATACATGGGCGAACGGTGGCCTTATAGAGGTACAGGATACTTTCGGGTGGTAGTAGTTTTCTAGCACGGTAGAGAGAGAGCCCACCTTCCTTGCAGCGGCCCTGGCGATGCCTTCGATGTAATTGTTCCAATTCATGTTTCCTGTGAACGTTAGGCCAAGGAGTTTGAAATATGTACTTTCAGATAAAGAGTCGTTGGCCATTGCTATAGGTGGTAGAAAAGGTTTCTTGTAATTATTGAATGAAACTAGTTTAGTCTTGGTGGCATTGAACGTGACCATCCATTTTTGTCCCCATTCCACTACTGATTGGAGGTCATCCTCTAGTGTTTCTGCCATTTCTTTAGATATGTGTTCATTTGTTTTCCTGTCGTGCCTTTTATAGTGTGGTGTCATCAGCATATATACCCATCTCAGAGGCAATTTTGTCAGAGAGGTCATTTATGAATACCAGGAACAGTAGAGGTCCAAGGATAGACCCCTGGGGAACTCCCGCATTTATATCATATTGTTTAGATGTACGACCGTCGAGGACAACCTGGATTTTTCTCTTATCTAAGAAGGATTTAATTATGTTAAGTATTCTACCAGTGATATCGTATGATCTTATTTTCCTGAGGGGACCCTCATGCCATACCCTGTCAAAAGCCTTAGATATATGTAAAGCTACCGCTCTGCCTTCCCCCGCTTTGTCCAGTGAATGGTGAAGTTTCATATCTTATTCCTCCTTAATAATATAATGAAACATATATTTATTTTAGTATATTCCTGTGTTATGCCGAGTTGTCTTCTCTTTCTCTATCAAGCCTATATCACGTTGAAAATATACTACTGCATTATTGCACACACCTGGTCTATTTAGGATATTGAACGCTGACTCCTGAGCAACACAAAATACTCTTTTTGATACATCTTTTTCCCGGGTAACACGGTATTTAGAAACACCTGCTCTATATATAATTGCTCAATCTAGAATATTGATGACTCCCAAACAATGCCGAGTAAGCTCATCAGTTCTGATATTGGGCACTTTGGATTAACTGATACCACTTACCAAATATAATACGACTATGGCTGCCGGGCAACACAGTTAACAAAAGATGGTTCTTTTTCCCTGGGAAATTCTGCATTTAAACACACCTGCTCTACCTAGGATGTGGAGCACTTTTAGATCAACGTAACACCACTTACAAAATGTAAAGCTGCAATCTTATTGCTCCTATTTAGAGTTCTACTGAAACCACCCAAATAAAATTGAAGATACCTCCAGAGCCCTACTAAAACCACCCTTACCGAGTTTTTTAACTTCCCCTAACTTAATTTGAAGAGAAGCTTAAGAAATGTTAAATACCTCGGAACGTAGATGCCGAATGGAAAAAGTATATTGAAATTAAAACGTTTCCTTTTTAAATTACAGCTGAAAAATTTAAGTTCCACCCTCCTGACGAAATCTGCTCCATAGCTCCCTTAGGGGTGCACTTACAGAATCGGGGGAAAATTCTGTTATCCCTTCCGGTTAATTATACATAAGAACACACTTTAAGATTTAATGAAGATTCTCTGATCTTTTTCGATAGGGCATAGTTATATATAGTAGCAAAAGTACCCGTCGTTGACTGGGTTCAAAAACAGCCTACAGAAAATGGACTCTGATTTATTAAAGTATGATAGGTTATGAAAAGCAAAGGTTGTAAAGAGATAGATTTGAATATGGGGGTATCAAAACCAAAGCAAAATATGATGAAAGTAAAAATAAAATAGATAGCCCCCATAATTTATTATACCATACCTGTTCACACTGAAACACTTATAATATTCTGTGGATCTATATTAAAAAACCTTGTTGAACTTTGTGACATATTTCCATTCTATGAAGATCAGGCGCAAACGAACACCCCGTAATTTTATTATACCATATTTCTTCAAACTGAAACATAATTATCAAAGTATACTTACGCAGATAGATATGAAAAGTCTTTATTAAAGTTTGTGCCTATTTCCATTCTATGAAGGCCAGGCGTGAACGCAGACCCCACAATTTTATTATACCATCCCTATTAAGTTAAAACCTACTTATCAAAGTATTATGTACATCTATATCAAAAACACTTGTAAACGTTTTTTTTTTTTTTTTTTTTAATTTTTAAATTTTTTATTTCCATACTTTGTGGACCAGGCTCATACGCAGACCCCACAATTTTAATGAATCATCATTATGCCAGATCAAACATACCCATTCCTGTGTCTCGATACATCAGCGATCATTATATGTGATCAGTTTTCTATAATAGTCAACCATATAGGAGCCTATTCGTGACCAGACACACACACAGACGTTCAGATTTATATTATATATATGTGTGTGTATATATATATATATATATATATATATATATATATATATATAACAAGGGTAGATAAAAGAGAGTAAATTAAATTCTATAAGATGAGACTTATCGGGATAATATAAAGCTCAACAAATTTCAATACAGCTTATATAGGAGACAATAGGAGTGAAAAATGAATTCACAAGCACTATATATTGGAAAATATAGAATGAGTCATATATGTGATAAGGATATACATACACTACACGTTATATAGTACGCTCCTCCTTTACTTCTCGTAATATATAATATTCAATAGAGGATTGATTCTATAATAATTCAATAATCAATAATTTACTAGCATTTCAGCCCGGAGTTGCCCGGGTGTTTGGATGTGTATGTTGAGCAAAAAAAAAAAAAAGTGGTGGTAGGAAGGCAGGCTCGAACCCATACCGCAAAGGTGGAAAAGAACGGAGTAAAACATAGTTTATGTTGTTACGACTACCGCCAAACCGGAAGCGACATTTTTTTAAATTAAGGCTAGACAATCTAATGGAGAAGATAACTTTCAAAAATAACGGCGAAAAAAGTGACCCCCCCCCTGTAGAAAAGTGCTTAGTTGAAGGGAAAGATATTAATATTTTTAGCCAATTTTTCTATATTTGTCGTATGAAAGGTCGAACTTTAAAACGATACTGATCTTGGTAAAATCTGTCGCCTCTATCGAAAGTTTAAGGCAGACATGCAAACAGACATACATACATACATTTATATATTGGTAACTAAAAATTTTCGACCCAAACTGATGAAAAAGCTTGCCCTATCTCTGAATACCCTTTATGTAGAATTTCAAATATTTAGACCACAAATTGTCGAGTAATTTGGAAGAGACCGCAGAGGTCATTTTTTTAAACTTTGACCCCTTAAAATTTATTGTTTTGGGCTTAAATCAAGTTAAGTTAGATCCATGTCCAAGGAACCTATATCTAAAATTTCAAGTTCGTAGACCCAAAATTGTCGGAGGAGCTTGGTAGAGTTCTTTAAGGTCAAATCGTTGAACTTTGACCCCTTAATCGGGCAAATTTCTGGCCAAAAATCGATCACATCTCCATACTCTGTATATCAAATTTCGAGTCTGTAGACTAAAAATTGACAGTTATTGCGTAGGGAAATGTACACACGCAGAGACACGTTCACTTATATATATATATATATAGAGAGAGAAAGAGAGATATTAGTAGCGTCTAAAAGTAAGGAACAAAATTTTAAAACTCTAATATTTGTTAAAAATAATAACTGTGAAAACTGAAATTTTAGTAGTCATCCATAACATACTAACATTTGAATCATTTGCAAAGGATAGAAAAAGAATTATAACAATTATTCATTTTTCAAAATAGGAACGTCCAAAAGTAAGGGACAAAATTAAGAAAAACAATGTAAACAGCCAAAAAACAATAAAAATACATGTACAATCAATATTTAGTAAATGAGCCCTTGCTCTCAATGACAGCTGCACATCTTCGACTACAAGAACGGATCAGTTCTTGACAATCCTCGATACTAATTTTAGACCATTCTTCTTGAAGTTTCACCCACAAATCCTCCGTGTTAAAAGGATTTCTTTCCATAACTTTCACTCCTAAGATCTTCCAAAGATTTTCTATTGGATTTAAGTCAGGACTTTGCGGTGGCCAATCCATAATTTCGAAATCTTGTTCGCTAAAGTAACTCATTACCACCTTGTCCTTGTGACATGGGGCATTATCTTGTATAAAGGTAGCCCTATCGAAACCTGAATTCTGTATGATTGGCCCAACATGATCTTGAACAATGTTTTTATAGATCTGCGCATTTACACGAGTTTCTAACCGGACAAGAGGCAACATTCCAAATACCATGACGCTTCCGCCCCCCCCCCCAAACTTGAGTTTTCTAACATTTTGCACTTTGCACTTAATCTTTCACCAATACGTCTCTTTGCATTGTTTTTTCCCATTTCCAAATAAATTAAACTTGCTTTCATCACTGAAAAATACTTTTGCGTAATTTTCATATGTCCAAATTACATACCTGCTTGCAAACTCTAATCTCTTTTTATTTTTCGAACTTACAAGTGGTTTCTTCCCTGGGGTTTGATTAAACAGCCCTATTTCTTGCAGTTGTCTAGAAATAGTCTGTGTTGACACATTAACATATGACGTCCTCCAGTGTGCTAGTTGCTAGCCTTTCTTTACTGTATAATAGTTTCTAGGAGGTGCTCAACTAGACTCCAATATCTAGTCTCTGCCTCCATTTAAGATCTTTAAAACCAGTACTCGCCTGGCTCCTATCACCGCAGGGAACTTTCATTTATTCCTGTATCAAAAGTTGAAGTGGAATTTCCATGAACAAAGTTTCTTACCTAGCGCATCCTATCTGTGAAAAAAGCGATACGAGATTGTTTCCAATATTACTACAATATGCTCATCTTTGTCTAATGTGAGTCGTCCACACTGATAAGCAATTCCGTTTAAAAGAAAATCTGTCCATTTCATTCATCGTTTACTGACAATCCTTTTAAGCCTTATCAAGTGATAAGCACTGACTTATTAGTAAAAAAATTTAAGTGGGTTATACTCTTAAGAAATATCAGGAAACGGAACAAAAGATTAAATGTAAGACCAAAAGCTCCAACAAGAACAGGTAACAATTTCATTAACCAACTTGCATGCTAGTATATTGCTCGAAAGATCACTTTACAACTGAACTAATGTCGTTTAAAAACGTCTCGACATTCAGTATGAGAAGACGCTGAAAGTTTCCTACATGGTAAGAACTCATCGTTGGAGAAGCAAAACCATGTCAAAAGGCTTGACTGGACAATGGAGCAGTGGAATAAAGTTGTTTATTGCAATGACGAATCAAAGTTTAAAATCTTTGGATCCCACAGAAGGCTTTTATGGTAGTTGATGAAAGAACTGTAACCCCTTGTATTTATCATAGAATTGTGTATACATTTCTTAAGGCATACAACAGGTGCCAGGCAGGTATTGTATAACGAAAAATGCTACAACTTTATGATTAGGCATGAAGCCATAAAGGAATGGAGGGGGGGTTGTCGGGGGTCGTCCACTGGTCTATTCCCTAAGACTAGTTGCAATCACCACAATACCGCATTTACTCTATGAACTTAAGCTATTTGAAATCTACCCAGATGAGATATTTTTATGGTAGTTGATGAAAGAACTGTAACAAACTGCTCGGGATGATAAGAAATAACAGGCTAGTAAATAATAATCTATAATATAAACTTCACCTGTCTGTTTAAATGTATGTATGTATGTATGTATGTATGTATGTATGTCACGCAAAAATTTTTGACAGAAGCGACGGATTTTCATGAGATCGGTATCGTTTAAGCTCGACTCTTCAGATGACAAATATAAAAAAATTTACTAAAAACATTAATTCCTTCACACGCAACTGGGCACTTTCTACAGGGAGAGATCGCTTTTTTCACCGATATTTTCGAAAGTCATCCCCTCTTTTCGATTGTCTAGCCTCAATTTAAACATTCGTCACTTCGTTTGGCGATGGGCGCAACAGCAAAGACGTCACGTTTTTTAAGGGTTTTTTTTCACATTCTTTTCCTCCTTGGCGGTACAGGTTCGAGCCTGCCTTCTTACTACCACTTTTTTTTTCTCAACACATACCTCCAAACACTCGGGTAACACCGGGCGCCCATGCAGTTTTTATTTAAATGGTAACGAGATTTAGGCCAGGGGTGTGAGTAGACATCACGTTTAGATTGTGATTGTTTTGATAATTTCAGAGTTGAAACGAGAATGAGAATATAAACATGTAATTGTTTTTACTTAAAGAATGTACTAAAAACAATTGCAGAATTATACCGGCAATTGAGAGAATTGGGATAAAGGATTAGAGACTTAACAATTGGATTGAGCAGACCTCCTGTCTTTTGTTCCTTTCTAATAGGATATTGGGGGGGGCGATTGCATCTGTAAGGTAGAGGTATATCTAAGGGCTATCTACATTCTACCACAAATAAATTGTAAAAAAATTATAAAAAAGACTTTTAATTTTTCGTATCTGCTGCAATATCTTTCCATTTGTTGATCAGTAACAGAATGGGGACAGAGCGTTACCATAGCAACAGTCTGTCAAAATAGTGTACCATATACAGTAATAAGCTTTGTTTTTTTTATTTTCTTTCCTGTGAATCACACCTTTTGTTTTGGGTCTGAAGTTTTTGTACGGGGAAAACTACCTTCCTATTTTTCCTTTTATAAAAAGCTGTTTTCTAATTTTGGGCCAGGTTCCAGAGGTGGCTCCTCTCGGACTGCATTTTTTCTATTGTGCTAAGAAAAGATGTTGGTAGGTTAAGATCAATCCCTGATGTCTGTGATACTTTCACGGGCGTCGAAGAGGTGCGGCAGAAGTTGAGGCAGTGTTTTTTTTTTTTTTTTTTTTTTTTTTTTTTTCACCATGCCCCTCCTCCTCCTCTTCCTCTTCCTGGGTATGTAAAAGTGCTGAGTACTCTAAACTAAATTGGTCTTATAATGTGTCATAGCATAACTCATAAGCAAGCAAACTCCTAAACACATCCTGTTGACTGCTTGATTCTGAGAACATCTTGTAATCTGAGTGACATAGAAATGACAAAATACAAAATTATTAAAAAGTTTATTTTTTAATCTCTTTCTTAATATCTTTATATTATAAAAAAAATGAGTCACTAGGTCAGCCATTGAGCTCGAATTAAATTGTTTGAATCAGAAAGTGCAGTTTGAGTGAGGAAATATAATCTGTTACCTTTTTCTTTCGGAGTTGCTAGGGAATGAATAAAAGAGCAAAAAATAAGTAGGAACTTACTGTGCTTATCCACCCAGATGGGGGGCAGAAATACCTGATTTCATAATTCTCTCAGTGTTATGGAGTCATAGATCTTGTCAAGTTGTCCATTTAGAAGAAGGGAAACTGAAAAACCTGTGCTAGTGACATCAGATGTCATGGCACCAAATATTGGAGAAGGGAGGTCGTTTAAGTCCTTCCTAAGGAAGGTCGTTTAAGACCTTCCTAAAGCTGATGACTCTAACAAATTATTAAATTTGCAAATCTGAAATTGCTTACATGATAGGTAGGCTTTCATACTTCTTTGTCTATTAGTCATCATAGTAGCATCATAGGGCCTCCCCAGAAACAATCGGTGATTAGCCTTGTTTTCTGACTAGGAGAATGAATAGCATCACTATTTCTCCTTTCCTTGAAGATGGGAAACTTGGAGTTGCTTGTTTGCCACTTATGTTCAAATGACTTGGTTGGGCAGTTGAAGTTTTCTCCCCGCTTCTTCCATCACTGTAGACTTTGAGTACGTTCAGACTGTTATTTCTGGTATTTCTCATCCGTCTAATCATCACCTGATCTATAATACAATGTTACTACAGTTTTATTACATACACGAAAATCGTGACTGAACCTATATTATGTAATAAGTGAAATTTAAATTAAACTGAAATACATGTAGTGGTAAAGCCGAAATTTGGGAACTTTGGGGAGTACTCTCTAAGTAACCATTATTCATAGATCCACTCGGACCAGAAATAGTGGTACTTGCCAGGTTCTCTTCTTCGTTTTGACGTGTCCCTCTCACATCAGATGTGGGTTACATGTTAGCCATGGTAACACAGTGATTTACTCTAGCAAACTATCAATTACATTGGTTTCAATGTGCCATTGCTTGAGGTCATCTTTCACAGTTATTCCAAGTATCTTTCAGCATTCCTTCCTCTCAATTGTGATGCGTTTTCATCTGTTTCAACATGTTCGTACCACTGTAGACAATTGCAACACAAAACTGATTAGTCTCGTCAACCTTAACAGTAGAGTCAGAACTAATATTATGGTCAAAGCACACCAAATTCCACGAACTATAGCCATGTCACTTCTCTGCATGCTCAGAATGATCGAGCAAGTAGAAGCAGCCCATCCATTGTGGGTTGAATAGAATTTACTCTGGTCAAGATACTAAACTGCTTCTAACACCCTAGACAAAGGTGTTCACCTTTACCTTACACAGCACTCAAAAATCTCTCTCAGCCCTTCTACCTTTCTGCTACTCTATTTCTCGACTTGATCAACCAATCAATCTCTTCCTCTACTCTCCTTAATAGGATACAAAACTGCATCTGACGGTGAGACCCTTATTAGGGAGCTTTGGGTAGTGTGGCATCACCATTTAGTTACTATTACTTCAGGTCCATTCACATCCGGAATGTAATGGCACCATCTGTGGATTAAATAGAATGCATTAAAGCCAATTTATTCACAAAATTATATGCCCATCTTTCTCACAGACGTAATGTTGCTAGTCTTATTCTTTTCTAGAAATGTTATTATAGCATGTGTCAGAATTATATATTCCCTGCTTCCTTTGTTCCAGCTCATTTGACTCCTAACGAGGTATCATGCTACACCAATAATACAGCTTCCAGACTTGTGGAAGTTTTTTCCTACTGACTTTTCCTCTTAGCTATAGATTTGGTCTTTATCTAATTAGATATCTAACTATTTTATGTAAACTAAACAATGATAATTCTACATTCCATTTTCAATAACATTCTGTATTTATTTTAACTTATGATCGGAATTCTCAATTCCAAATCTAGATTAGCAAGTTCGAATCCTCGGCTATCCTATCTCATATTTACTCCTTACAAGAACAGGCGGCTGTTCTTTAACAAGATGACCATCATGTAGTCGGTAGGGAAACGATCCTGTGATAATGTGTTCCACAGACGGGAAGCTCTTGAAGTACTTATGCTTTTTTTTTATATATAGTAATTTGTAGAGAAGTAGGAAATATCACATTTCGTGTTAGTTAACCTGATCGGTTTAAGATGAAAAAAGATGAAGCAAGGAAGGTTAACAAGATGAATCTTTGCTGTAAATATTAACTCTTATTAGAGAGGCTGAGTCAGTATTTACAAGTTTACTCTCTTATCAATGCGCCGTCCTCCTCCACCAATTTATGGTAAGAAATTATCAAACTTATTTTGAGTACTTCCTGTTGTCCCCCGCCTACACTCATTTAAATCATCCCTCTTATTCATGAAAGTATGATTGCTAAAAAAAACTGGCCACGCAGGGTGGGAGGACTGTTAATTCAATAGACATTCATGGAGAAACTGTAAGCCATTCTTGCTCTATCTTTTACTAGCTGTCAGCCTGGCGTTGCTTGGTCGTATAATACGCTTAAACATATTTAATTCATGCAGATTGCATATGTATTATTATAGAATCAATCACCTATTGATCATTATATATTATGAGGAATAATTTGCCCGGTGGACTAATTTGAAACAAAAAAATTCAAATAATTATGATAATATCGTTCGTCAAATTCCGTCTGTTTGTTTACAATATCACATCAGATGATATTTGGGCTTGATGATGAATGCCCTGGAAAAGTCACTTCTGATTAATATTTAGTTTTAAAATATGCAAACGAGGACATGATTTGCAGCGATTTTAAATGGTACCTCTTTTATCGTAAATTGAACTCCTTAATAAGAAAAAATTAAAATAAAATGGTGAAGTACACTCGAGCTTGACAGGGGGGGGGGTCATTTGATCTGTAGTTGAATGCTTTACCACTGAGCTATGACATTTTTTTAAGGAGAAATGATTTGCTGAGATTTTATTTCCCTTAGCCTGTGTAACGTAAAATATTCCCCTGTAAAAATTTTTTATCTATGAGAGAGAAAAGCTATTTTTAAGATAAGATTTTTTTTCGATTTTCGAAACTTTTTGGATGAATTTCTGTACAAAACATATCTAAGAACACTGACATATAAATTACCTTTGTGTAAAGATAGGCTCAGCCGTTTCGGAATCTATGAAGGAGGAACTCGCACACATACATGCAGTGACTGTTATATAACAGAAATATATTTTTGTACTGTTTACTTCAAATAAGGCATATTGACTCTTGGTTGTAAAAACTAATATGTAGAATCGTGTATAACAGGGTATTGTGGGGAGTTGAGTGGCAAGATGTTTTCAGATTATATTTGTACTTCTATATGTTGGTACAGTTAAAGAAGCATGAAAAGGGGAGGGCATTCCAAAGTTTGGCAGTCTGAGGGAAGAAACTATTAGATTACAAGGCTTTCCAGTATTTAGGGACCACAACAGTAAAGTGGGATTTTGCAGCGAGTTGGTCGGGAGTATGTACGCCAAGGGGGGTAATAAGTGCTCTGATTTCAGCAGAGCATTCGATTAAAGTACTTATGAAACAGCCAAAGGAATGCAACATTGGCCCATTGATTGAAGAAGAGATTTGTTTGTTCGATTGTTCTAGAAATCGATATGTTAAGTAAGAAAATGTTTTTTTATTTGTTTTTTTAGATTCAGTAAGAAGCATTTATATATACTAGCAAAAGTACCCGTCGTTGACTGGGTTCAAAAACAGCCTACAGAAAATGGACTCTGATTTATGAAAGTATGATAGGTTATGAAAAGGAAGGGTTGTAAAGAGATATCTTCGAATTTGGGGGTATCAAAACCAAAGCAAAATATGATAAAAAATAAAACAGATAACCCCCATAATTTATTATACCATACCTGTTCACACTGAAACACTTATCATATTCTGTGGATCTATATTAAAAAACCTTGTTAAACTTTGTGACATATTTCCATTCTATGGAGGTCAGGCGCGAACGAACACCCCATAATTTCATTATACCATATTTCTTCAAACTGAAACATAATTATCAAAGTATACGCAGATAGATATGAAAAGTCTCTATCAAAGTTTGTGCCTATTTCCATTCTATGGAGGCCAGGCGCGAATGCAGATCCCACAATTTTATTATACCATCTCTATTTAAGTTAAAACATACTTATCAAAGTATTATGTACATTTATATCAAAAACACTTGTAAACATTTTAATTTTTTAATTTATTTCCATACTTTGTGGACCAGGCGCGAACGCAGACCTCACAATTTTAATGAACCACCGTTCTGCCAGATCAAACATACTCATTCCTGCTCACACAGACATTCAGCTTTATATATATATAATTTTTTGAGGAATTCCATGACGTCATTTAAATTTTCCTCCGTTTTCATCTGGAGTCACTAGTGTCATATGAGTTGAACTATCGCCTAGCAGGGATGCCACTAAAAACAAAAACTTTTTTTCTCTTTAATAAAATTTCATGAGGAATCCAATGGTGGTCTTTATTTGCATTCAGGTGTTTTACAATAATATTGAATTTGCCAACCATAACGTGGAAAAAACAACCTATAAAATTTGGAAAAAAAAAAAAAAAAAAAAAGATAAATGGGATTCGGGGATGGAAGTATTACTACACAGGTTTCACATCACACACACACACACACACACACATATATATGAGAGAAGGTTATTTATTTATTTATTTTTGTTTTTGCGATACGTTTTGAATGAATTAAATTCTTTATACGAAAGTGCATTTTTACCTAAATGCGAGTTGGGAATAATTTTCCCATTGACCAATTTGGTACCTCCTTAATGGGGAGCGGCATATATATTATTTTAAAATATATATATATCTATATTTTTATAAAGTAATAGGGTTCGTGTGTTTCTGTCTGTGTGTACAGCTCTCCATCATCAACGAAATATAAAGGAGGTAAGACGGTAGATCTCTCCTGGTAGAGAAACATTAGAACCCATTTTAGGATGTTTCTGTTATAGGAGACATAAGAATATATGCCTAATTTCTTTATATACTAGTCTACAAACCACCCCCATATCGAATGACTTATGCTCATTTGCATATCACATTATATTAAATCTCTTTAACTAATTACCTCCACCTTATTACATATTGGAAATATTCTAATCATTTCAACTGTACTATTTACAAAATCTATTTAACATTTAATTATTTAATATATTTTCATTTAATTTTATATTCGATTTATTTCACTTTACGTATATTATCAAAACAATTCATTGGCGAGCAAAGCTTTATGTTTTGGGATTGTATTGAAAATGTAATGGAAATTTCAATTTCGTTCCGTTTTAATCTTTTATATTTTACTTGCCAATATTATTGAAAGAATACAATTCAACTATCGTAATTTTATATAAATAAACAAAAACAAATATTTTAAAATAAAACTTTATTAAAAAAGAAATAATTTTATTTTTAAATGAAAAAAATCAATTTAGTAAAATAATTGTATTAAACACCCCCAGCCTTGTCAGCAAACCTGTAAACCTATAAAAGTTAACATTTCGAATGTAAACAGTGATTTTTCGATTTTGTTAGCGCTTGCCGCAATTAAAGACAATTAAAACGGAACTAACTTTATTTCCATTCTATTTTTTAAACAACCCCCAAAACATAACGCTCTCTTCCAGTTATAGCCAATTTTTTTTTAATTAAATAAAACAGGTCAAAATAAACAGATAAGCGCATTTTCTTTTACATTTTTCTTACAACCAACGTTGTCATTTTAACCAACTGCAGGATACCGTTACTTTTGTGGGGTTGTTTTGAAAATGGCACGGAGATTATAATTTCGTTCCAATTTAATCTTTCTGGTCGAGCCTATTTCGAAAGCCTGTCTTATCATAGATTTGAACTACAAATAATTTATTACATTTTGATTATTACTATCTTAAGACTTAAAGCTTATATTTATTTCATTTTTCTATTTATATATTGAATTAGTTATTTCCAGTCTTATTTAAACTTAGTGCTTTCTTTAAACCGGATGAACCTTTTATAAAAATATGAGTTTAACGTAAAGAACACGAACAAGGTTTTATTCAACTGAATTTCTTCCAGTTTACTAACAAAATATATAAATTTAAAAGAGATATAAATAATAAAATAAAAAGGTTATGTAATTTAAAAGAAATACACGTACTCACAAAAGCAGAACTTTTTTTACACATTTTTTTCTTTAAAACCATAACAATGAGACTAACAATTACCTAGATCTTAGTAATTATTTGTTTTAATAGAACTGTTTTAATTGTACTGTTTACTTAGTTAACCTAAGTTGGTATTACATTTATTTTACATTTACTTTTTTTTTTTAATTATTACTTTTAGACTGTGACGTTTACACCCGGAAGTAATGAGTCACACGTAGGTCGCTTTTATTCATTCCTTTTGGTCAAGATCAAAGTGTAGTATCTGTTCTTCAGATGCTGCACTTCATTTTCTTGTTCTCTTTCGGTGGAGGAGAAATCCTTCACGACTGAGACAATTTTTATTTTTGTACCTTTTCTCCACGTTAAAAAACGACCCTGGTGTCTAACTCTGTCCCGTGGGGAGGCATAGTAAATAGGTACAATATAATTGTTTATAATTGTACTATTCAGAAATATTATTTATAGTTCGTCCATTTCAGTTAGTATACATTTCCTTTACGCTTAATTAATTTACAATCATTAATATCGTTAAACAATTCCGTTTAAAACCGAAATTATGCCACCCAAACGAAGTAGAAACGAAAGTGAGGAAGAAAGAATGGAAAGATTGGAAGCTAATAGACTAAGAGTTGCTGCAGTTCGCTCCAATGAAAACAATTCAGATAGAGAAAGACGTCTAGAACTTAACAGGATACGTCAAAGAGAAAGGAGAGCAAGACTGTCAGATTTGGAAAGAGAAACCCAACGTGAAGCTGACAGAACTAGACATGCTGTAAGGCGGTTAAATTCATCACAAGATGAAATTCAAGAAAGGCAAAGATATGCACTGGAAAGAGAAGCAATATTACGATCGAATGAATTATATGAGGTAAGTAGACGTACACAAGGTCAGTTGAGAGTGGCTCAACGACATCAGAATGAATCGGAAACCCAACGAAGCTTTCGCCTATACCAAGGGCAACAACGAGAGGCTGCATGGAGAGAGAGTATGACTTTGCCCCAGCAATTGACAGAAAACGAGGCAGCTAGACAACGAATGACTGCTTTGAGACACCATGAAATAGAACACTGCAATAGAAAAGGATTGCTCTACAACAAAAATGACTCTCTCACTACAGCTGATATAGGAAAAATGGACAAAGTATGTCAACATTGCTCAGCTGTAAAATTTAAAGGAGAAACCCCTGGTTGTTGTTGTTCTTCTGGCAAAGTTGTGCTTGATAGCTTTCCACCACTGCTTCAGTTGCTTCAAGATTTGCTCTCCGGCAATGGTCCCATCTCTAAAGATTTTCTGCAAAATCTACGCAGTTATAACAATTGTTTTGCAATGACATCATTTGGTCACAAAATTGTGGCAGTACATGGGTGGAATCCTTCTTTTAGAATTCGAGGCCAGGTTTGCCACCAGATTGGGAGTCTTTTACCACCTGAAGATGAAACAGCAAAGTTTATTCAAGTCTACTTCTTGGATAGTCTGGAAGAGGAACTACATAATCAGGGACGTGACAGTAGACTCAATAGAAACATTCTCCAAAGTCTGACTGAATTTTTACATGAGAACAACAGCTTCATTTGTCAGCTGAAAACAACAAAGGAGAGGATTGAAGAAGAACACTTGGTAGAACATAAAGTTGTCATAAGGGAAGACCGAAGGCCGCAAGAAGAGCATCCACGGCGATTCAATGCTCCAACAACAACGTATGAGATTGGAATATTAATGGAGAATGAACCAACAGCTAACCGGGATATTGTCTTGCGTTTTAGAAATGATACATTAAAATGGATCTCCGAACTACATCCCCTCTACGATACTTTAATGTACCCGTTAATGTACCCCTATGGTTCTCCATCTTACAACATCTACATGAAGGCATCCAATGGGCGAAAAGTTACCCAACAGCAATTTTATTCGTACCATTTAATGACTCGGCCTGGAAACTATTTTCTCTGGTACCGAAGGCTATTTCAACAATGGCTGGTGGATGTGTACTGCAAGATTGAAACAGAACGTTTACAGTTCCTGAGGCGTGAGCAACAGACCCTGAGAGCTGACAATTATAGCAACTTGAGAGATTCAATTCTTAGGGAGGATGGGAATCCAGAACAGTTTGGTCAACGAGTTGTTCTTCCGGCAACTTATACAGGAGGCCCTCGATACATGTTTGAGCATCAAAGTGATGCCATGGCATATGTTCGGCGAATGGGCCGAGCCGACCTCTTCATCACGTTCACAACAAATCCAAAGTGGACAGAAATTACAGAAAATTGTCTTCAAGGGCAAGACCCTCAGGATCGTCCAGATATTGTTGCCAGGGTTTTCAGGCAGAAGCTAAAAAAGTTACTTGAATTTATTAAAAAGGGAGGATTTGGCAGGTTGAGGGCTTTCCTGTACAGTATTGAATATCAAAAAAGAGGACTGCCGCATGCACACATCCTCACCTGGCAGGCCCCAGAGGACAAACTTCTACCAGAAAAAATGGATCTCTGCATATCTGCAGAGATCCCTGACAAAGAGGAAGATCCTGATCTTCATGCTAAAGTGATGGCACATATGGTGCATGGACCTTGTGGACCATTTAATCCAAATTGTCCATGTACGATTGACAACAAATGTTCCAAAAAATACCCAAAAGAATTTCTTCAGTGTACCGAGCAAGGCCAAGACTCTTACCCCAAGTACAGGCGAAGAAAACCAGAAGATGGAAGCCAGACTGGTACAATAAGGATGAAGAGAAATGGTCGGTATGTTAATCAAGAAATAACAAACCAGTGGATTGTTCCGTACAACAAGGTCCTCCTTCAGCAGTTCAACGCTCACATTAACGTAGAAATTTGCAGCTCGATCCAAAGCATCAAATATGTCCTCAAATACGTGAATAAAGGATGTGATCAAGCAGTGTTTGAACTACAAAGAACTGATGGAGCAGCTAACCAACAAGGCCAAGTACAAAGTCACATTGTGGATGAGATCCAGCAGTTCCAGAATGCAAGGTATGTCGGCAGTTCAGAGGCGGCCTGGAGGATATTGGAACATCCCATCCATGAACATTTCCCCCCAATTGTACAACTTTCTGTTCATCTTGAAAATGGGCAGAATGTCATGTTCTCAGCTGATACTGCTCTGGAACGAGCCCAAGGTCCACCGCCTGCCACAACTTTGACACCATTTTTTCAACTCTGCCATGAGGATGACTTTGCAAGGGGTCTCAAATACGTAGAAGTCCCTGAGTTTTACACTTGGAACAAATCGACAAAGAAATGGATGAGAAGAATGCGTGGGGTACAAGTTGAAGGTGCTGAAAATGATGATGTATGGAAGGCACCATGCATTGGGAGAATCTACACGATTAGTCCAAAAGCAGGGGAGTGTTATTTCTTACGCCTGTTGCTCAATGAGGTTGCTGGTCCAACTTCATTTCAAAATTTGCGAGCATACAATGGTCAGGTGTTTGAAACATACAGAGCAGCGTGCCTTGCTCGAGGCCTTCTAGAAAATGACCATCACTTGCATCAAGCAGTAGGAGAGGCAAGTGCCACTCAATCACCTTCAAATTTGCAAAGCCTATTTGTGATAATTTTAACAGCCTGTGAGCCAAGAAATCCTCTTGAGATCTGGATGGCTTTTCGTGATGTAATATCTGAAGACATTCTTCACAGATACAGGCAAGAAGTTAACAATCCAGAAGCAGATTTTAATGAGGACATCTACAATAAAACTCTTTGTCTAATTGAAGAAAAAGTTCTCCTTATGTGCGGTCAACCATTGGCAAGCTATGGATTACCTGCACCAACGCAAGGGAGAGATGAAAGACTCGCGAGAGAGTATCAACGTGAAGTTACTTATAATCTTGAAGAACTTTCCCTACAAGCAAAAAATATGCAAGAAAAACTGACCGATTCTCAAAGAGAAGTTTACAATTCATTCATGGCAATGTTGGAAGCACAAGGTGAAATGAACAAAAACATGATGTTTCTTGATGCTCCAGGTGGTACGGGCAAGACTTTTGTAATCAATTTGATCCTTGCAAAGATTAGATCCATGAGAAAGATTGTGCTTGCAACAGCATCCAGTGGCATTGCTGCTACTCTACTACAAGGTGGCCGCACTCTTCACAGCACTTTTAAAGTACCCTTGGATACTCATCGAATGGATCAGCCAGTTTGCAAAATTACTGGTAACTCAGCCTTGGCAAATGTAATTAGAGACACCTCTGCAATCATTGTAGACGAAGCTCCAATGACGCACAAGAGTGCTTATGAAGCAATTGACCGAACACTGCAAGACATCACAGGAAACAAGAATCCCATGGGTGGCATTCCAACCTTATTTTGCGGTGATTTCCGTCAAATCCTCCCAGTGGTTAAAAATCGCACAAGGGCTAACATTGTCAATGCAAGTTTGAAACAATCCTATCTCTGGAGGCACGTTATAGTGAAGAGACTGACTACTAATATGAGAGCCTATATCTCTGATAACACAGCTACAGCAGACTTCTCAAAATTGCTTCTCCAAATCGGTAATGGTCAGTTTCCTATCACTTCTTCACCTGACACAATTAAGATTCCAACTGCGCTTGGTAAATGTGTCGGTAATCAGAAGCAACTGAAAGACAAAGTGTACCCAGACCTGCAAAACAATGGAAAATCACCGGATTGGCTTGCTGAGAGGGCTATTATTTCGCCATTAAACAGCAATGTGAATCATTTGAACAATTCAATAATGAATGAATTTCCAGGAGACACAAAGCAATACAAGTCAGTTGATTCGGCTACTAATGAATATGAAGCTGTTCACTACCCTGTGGAGTTTTTAAACTCTTTGGAGATATCTGGAATGCCTCCACACATTTTAAATCTCAAAATTGGATCGCCAATCATGATTCTTCGATCCTTGGAACCGCCAAAAACAACAAACGGAACCAGATGTGTTATCACCAGATTGCACACCAATGTACTTGAGGCCACCATTTCCTGTGGTCCCTACAAAGGCGAAACTGTTCTACTGCCAAGGATCCCCTTAGTTCCATCGGACTCAGAACTTCCATTTAAATTCCGGAGACTCCAATTTCCTGTGAAGGTGTGTTTTGCAATGAGCATAAACAAAAGTCAAGGTCAGACATTTAACACCATTGGCGTAGACTTGACATCAGACTGCTTCAGTCACGGTATGTTCTACGTCTCCATCAGCCGGACAGGAAGTTCAGAAAAACTCTACATTCTGGCTCCAAATCAAAGCAGCAGAAATGTAGTTTACCCTGAGGCTCTTCAGTGAAAAGTTCGAGAAATGGATATGAGGAAAAACTGACATGATCTGATTGTGGTAAGTTTTTAGTATTGAATGTGCAAGATAAAATTTAAGCAAGAGTTGAAAATTACTTCAATGAAAAATTTACTATGTAACATCAAGTAACCTTCCTTTTTGATGAAAATGTTTTGTGAAGTTCCTGATTGAATTTCAGTCACTACAAGAGGTAGTTAAAATGTTAATCACCTTATGCAATCGTTGCTCTTACAACATCAACTTACTGGAAAGGTGCCCACAGATTTTGGTACCCGAGTGCGCAACAAAGCTCCGTGCGAAGCACGGGTATCTTTGCTAGTATATATATATATATATATATATATATATATATATATATATATATATTGCTTTGAAAAGTATGAATGGAGTCATTATGGGAACAAAAGAAAAGAGAAACGGGAAATTTTATAGAGACAAATCGACTAAAAAGAATTATAGGTAAAAAAAAAACATCGAATAAAAAGTGATCCATACGAAATTTCGTGTAAAAAAAAAAATTAAGGGATCTAGAGGTTAACCTTTCGACCGACCCTTTTCAATAGATCTCGTCGGTAAGTTACATTAAGTTAACGAATGAGAATGGAAAAAGGAGGAGATAAAATCGAGAAAAAATATATATATATATATATATATATAATTAAGAAAATCCGTTGTCTACAAATAAGTATAGACAAAACAGAAAAACCAGCGTACATGTAGACTTTTTTTTTTTTTTTAAGTTCTTTAAATAACTCTAATTTATGTGAAAGTTCTTTTTGTCTACATAAAGCTGGTTTGCGCATCAGCACAATGACGGTCTCCAAGATGTTGAGGTGCTGTTTGTTCCGGGCTTTATGTAAAATGCGAAAACATTCATCAGAATATGCTTGGCCACAAGTTTTATTTTCGTACAAATGAACACCAATTATAATATATATATATATATATATATAGTAGGTATATATATATATATATATATATATATATATATAGTAGGTATATATATATATATATATATATATATATATATATATATATATATATATATATATATATATATATATATATATATAGTAGGTATATATATATATATATATATATAGTAGGTATATATATATATATATATATATATATATATATATATATATATAGTAGGTATATATATATATATATATATATATATATAGTAGGTATATATATATATATATATATATATATATATATATATATATATATATAGTAGGTATATATATATATATATATATATAGTAGGTATATATATATATATATATATATAGTAGGTATATATATATATATATATATATAGTAGGTATATATATATATATATATATATATATAGTAGGTATATATGTATATATATATATATAGTAGGTATATATGTATATATATATATAGTAGGTATATATATATATATATATATGTATATATATAGTAGGTATATATATATATATATATATATATATATGTATATATATATATATAGTAGGTATATATGTATATATATATAGTAGGTATATATATATGTATATATATAGTAGGTATATATATATATATATATATATAGTAGGTATATATATATATATATAGTAGGTATATATATATATATATAGTAGGTATATATATATATATATATAGTAGGTATATATATATATATATATATATATATATATATAGTAGGTATATATATATATGTATATATATATAGTAGGTATATATATATATGTATATATATATAGTAGGTATATATATATATATGTATATATATATAGTAGGTATATATATATATGTATATATATATAGTAGGTATATATATATATGTATATATATATAGTAGGTATATATATATATGTATATATATATAGTAGGTATATATATATATGTATATATATATAGTAGGTATATATATATATGTATATATATATAGTAGGTATATATATATATGTATATATATATAGTAGGTATATATATATATGTATATATATATAGTAGGTATATATATATATGTATATTTATATAGTAGGTATATATATATATGTATATTTATATAGTAGGTATATATATATATGTATATATATATAGTAGGTATATATATATATATATATATATATATATAGTAGGTATATATATATATATATATATATATATATAGTAGGTATATATATATATATATATATATATATAGTAGGTATATATATATATATATATATATATATAGTAGGTATATATATATATATATATATATATATAGTAGGTATATATATATATATATATATATATAGTAGATATATATATATATATATATAGTAGGTATATATATATATATATATATATAGTAGGTATATATATATATATATATAGTAGGTATATATATATATATATAGTAGGTATATATATATATATATAGTAGGTATATATATATATATATATAGTAGGTATATATATATATATATATAGTAGGTATATATATATATATATAGTAGGTATATATATATATATATATAGTAGGTATATATATATATATATATATATAGTAGGTATATATATATATATATATATATATAGTAGGTATATATATATATATATATATATAGTAGGTATATATATATATATATATATATAGTAGGTATATATATATATATATAGTAGGTATATATATATATATATATAGTAGGTATATATATATATATATATAGTAGGTATATATATATATATATATATAGTAGGTATATATATATATATATATATATATATATAGTAGGTATATATATATATATATATATATAGTAGGTATATATATATATATATATATATAGTAGGTATATATATATATATATATATATAGTAGGTATATATATATATATATATATATATAGTAGGTATATATATATATATATATATATAGTAGGTATATATATATATATATATATATAGTAGGTATATATATATATATATATATATATAGTAGGTATATATATATATATATATATATAGTAGGTATATATATATATATATAGTAGGTATATATATATATATATAGTAGGTATATATATATATATATATAGTAGGTATATATATATATATATATAGTAGGTATATATATATATATATAGTAGGTATATATATATATATATATAGTAGGTATATATATATATATATATATAGTAGGTATATATATATATATATATATAGTAGGTATATATATATATATATATATAGTAGGTATATATATATATATATATATAGTAGGTATATATATATATATATATATATATATAGTTGGTATATATATATATATAGTAGGTATATATATATATATATATATATATATATAGTAGATATAAACTTCATATGTGTGTAAGGGTTTGACCTCTATTCATAGGTTAATGAGGTCCTGAGGTCAATTTAAAGGCGTCTGAGACAGTAAGAAACAGTGCACTTGAAACTATAATCGTATCATAAATAAAAAGAAAGCAGATAGATACAAAGTAATTAATCAGGAATGCACGGCGGAGAGGAGGGGGGAAAAATTCTAAATGTAGATTGTATATATGAATAGATAAGTTGCCAATCTATTTTTTCTGCACCTCCAAAAACCAAAATGATTTGAAAAATTATTTTTCTATGCAGATTAATTTTAATTGATACATAAGTCTGCGGAAATTGGATTTAGAACGAAATAGAAACTGAAACATGCACGCACGTTTGTAGTTCATGTGTGTATAAAGGAATTTATCCATAGCCCTTGACCCCCCTGGAGGGGCATAGGCCCTCTATAACTTTTTGTAGATGTTTTTGTAGCGAGGAGTTCTTTTAACAGGGTGAGGGTGCTGGCCCCACGCCCAACCTTCCTGGAAGGTACATAAAGGAATTTATTCTATAATATAAATCAATCTGTTATTGAGCACTATTTTAAAAGATACAGGAGTTTCATTGGATTAACATTTAGGAAACAACAATGCAATCACTAATATATATATATATATATATATATATATATATATATATATATATATATATATATATATATATATATATATATTACTAACAATGGCTGCCCGGGTGTTGGGAGGTGTATGCTGAGCAAAAAAGAAAAAAAAAAGCAGTATTTTTTTTTTTTTAACTTTGACCCCTTAATATTTATTGTTTTGGGCTCAAATAAAGTTAAGTTAGATCCATATCCAAGGAACCTATATCTAAAATTTCAAGTGTTTAGACCCAAAATTGTCGGAGGAGTTTGGTAGAGTTCTCCAAGGTCAAATCATTGAACTTTGACCCCTTAACAGCCAAATTTCTGGCCGAAACCCGATCACATCGATTTTCCCAAATCTCAGTACCCTGTATACAAATTTTGAATCTGTAGACTAAACATTGACAGAATTATTGCGTAGGGAAATGTACACACAGACACGTTCACTTATATATATATATATATATATATATATATATATATATATATATATATATAAATAAAAATTACAATTAAATTTACCAAAATGATCCAAGATGGTAAAATTAAAGTATATTATAAATATTAAAGAAATAATATTTATAAAAGTATCTCAGCCAGATGTAAAAGCTCGATAAACCAAATAGGAAATAGAGCTTATAATATTTTATTAACATATTTTTTAACTGTTTGCTCATATATATATATATATACTATAGCAACTGTTTTTGAAACCACTATTTATTAGTATAGTGTATAGAATAGTCCATGCAATAGATTAGATCATGTATTAATGGTAATGTTATAAGCAAAAGAAAATTTAAAAATGGTTGCTGTTTATAGATGCCCTGAACGAACACGTACTACACGATATTGCTTTTAAATCCCAACAGATAAAAATCAAAACTGTCATTTATAAAGTAGAGTAACATTTAATTAAGATGAACGTTTCCAAATCAAATACGAACAGGTTACCAAATTGGAGACGTTGAAAACGCATGAATGCAATTAGTTCTTTTTTTATTAAAATTTTTTAAAGGAAGTGACTAATACAAATAAATGAATATTGTAGACTTTATTTGATTTTTACATTTTTTTTTTCAATAATCCCAAGGCACTGTATTCTACT
>NC_136500.1:57877199-57912004 GCF_053919585.1 Euprymna scolopes
AAAGATTAAAGCCTAGTTAATTTCCAAAACGAAAACATTTGTACATGTCAAAAAAATAGTGAAAATGAAAACGTTTTTCACTGTCACATTCGGAAGTTGACAAATGCAGCTAAATTTGGAAGTTAAATAAATTCATTGTAAAAATTCCTTGAAAATTAGATATTAGTTTTCTGGGTCTAATTCAAAGATAATTAGTAAAGTCCTAAGATATTGAATTAAATTTAAAAAGAAAACAAAAGCACCTTGTTTGTACAAAAAAATAGCTTAATTAGCTTCCAACAGCGAGAGATTCTGGTTTCGCACTAAGAAAAACAAACGAAGTCATCTAAGAAGGCGTTCTACGGAAGTCTAAAACATCAGAAAGTCAAAAGGCTGTCTTAAAATGACGTGAAGTAGTTGTAGGGTGTGCTGGTTTTCTTTCTTTTTTTTTCCAGCTGTGTATCCGTACAATCCTATGGTGAACGTTTTTATGATTTTTACCATTTTTTTAGTTTAATTATTTTTGTGTTCCTGCTTTAAATTTTTTTTTTTTTTTTCAAGATTATATAACAATTATGTTACGCCGAAAGTTTCACGTTCATCCAAGCAAAGAAAATATTAGAATCTTGCATATAAAAATTACGCGAAACGTTAATCTAAAAAAAAAATAGAAATATTCTTTGCAATTAAATTGTTTTGTATGAAAATGTTAAATAAACAATGTCTAATTCAATGGTAATATTAGTAGTTCGAGAAATTATTATTTTTTTTTTTTAGTTATATCGAATTTATTAATACGAACTTTTCGTAATGTTTCTGTTATACCGGCCTTCCTTGAACAGAGGAATTTACACCGATTAGCACTATGAATAGCGCTAGTAATTCCAACACCGGTGAGAGAGATGCGACTGCACTTCAACTTCTAGCCGAGTGCCCAGCAGATATACACGCTTTCCTATCTTTGTACATTATTGTTAATACACTTGTTCCTTAACCGAACCTCGACTTGATTGTTCTTATTTTCACTGTTGTTCCACGACCCAAGATTGACGATAAGGAATCGAAACGGCCAGCACTGCAGAGAATCACCAAAAGTGATTGAAATAAAGATTCGTAAAATTTTTACGGCAGAACACCTTCGTCATTTCAACAGATATTTGGATACGCAAGGATTAACAGCGAATTAATTACTACAATAGTAATTTAGCGACAGGAAAAAACTTGCTACCAAAATCTACAGCGAAAAACGCGAATGTTGTCAATTATTTAATAATTGAACACACCAAGTGTTTTAGAAAGGAAAAAAAGGGTTCATTATCCAATGTGGCTATTATTGATGTTTTACTCGACATTGAAGGATTTCTTTTCGTTTTGCCTTTTCAGTTTTCAATTCCGGAGAGGATATGGTGATAATCTCATTAAAAAACATTTGCCAGGCTTAGCTGTGATGTTTAGGGTGTTTAGGGAGCAAGTAGCAAGAGAGAATCGAATATCGGACCGTGAGAGTTGCATATTCCCAATTAACTCCAACCCCCTGTTTTTGAACAAATATTTTTAAGATACGTAAACTGTAATCGACAAAACCTGACAATATTATTCTAATTCATCTGCAATCTTTTTTGTTTGAGTAAATATCAAGTGTTAAAAAACGTTTTGTTGTTTTTTTTTGTTGTTTTTTTTACCAATTTTTATTAATCTCTTTATTTTTATTTAGTTCTGTTGTCAAATTCTTTATTCACTCAGTTTTTTTCAGACAGCAATCACGTTGTCTCTTTTTTTTTCTCTCTGAACATCCCTGTAAAAGACATTACATTCATGTCTTTATACTACGAATGATTTTTTTCTTTCATGGCTCCTTTAAACTGTAACGTGGGACCGTCGCAACTTGTAGGGGACTAGGATATATAAATACCCCAGTCCCATTACAAAAGAATAATGAAACGAATGGGAATTGAAGGAAACAAAGACTCAATTAATGGATAAGATAAACGTCGTTTATTTGCTGTTGAAAGAACTGAACGTTTTAGTTATAACATGTCCGCGCGTATGCAACCAATGTTCGTTGCAGGACTGGTGTTGTAGCAAGAAAAGGAAATGTTTTCATCTCAAGTTCGGGTCACTATTGTTTGTTCGCGCGTGGGAAGAGAAATAAATGTTGTAGGAAAATTGAGAATGGTAGTCCAGCGTGTGTATGCATTGATAAGGAATGAACTTTTGTAGGTTTGTATAATTAAACAAAGCGTACTTATCTTTTCAGACGACGGGGGTGGTAAGTGGGTGGCCGGTCGTGCTACTTCGGGGATATGTGTCCAGGCTTTTAACTTGAAAGCGGCGACTACTTTTATCAACGACTAGTAGCGCGGCGTCTTTGCCTCCTGTGTTTTTCTCCTTCTTTTTCTTTGGTTTGTGTGAAATAGGCATTGTTAGAATTGAAGGCGTCTTGGCCCATAACTTGAGAGCGTCGTCGGTTTCAGTTCACTGGTGCCTTATTTCTTTTTCTTCTTCATCTCCTTAGGTCGGTGGGAGAATGTCCGTGCGTTCACTGACGCAGCTGGGCGAATCTCCTTTCTTTTCTTTCTGGTCCCCTCATTTTATAGTCGTAAACCGGCTCCCAGCGGCTGTGATATTTTAGGCCTTTATTTTCGGCGGGGAGCTCTGCCATTGGTTGATAATTCTTTTATGGTTTCTTATTTTTCTTTTTCCAAACGGAAGCGATGCGTGGAGCCATGTGCAAACGACGATTTTTTATTTTGTCTCTTATGCTGGAGACGTTAGCATCCGGTTGGCATGTTCCCACAAACTACAAACAAATATAAATTTATAAATCCGGGTCAGCATTGTTTTCTTTTTAACAAAAGCATTTATTGTCGTTATTTTCCCGTCTCGACATAACTTAAAAAGGCTCTCGCTGCCACATGTACATCTAACCTAAACGCGTTTCTTTCTTCCGACCGCAATCTCGCCACAGCCAGCCCATTCTCCCCTTCACTTTACACGCCCGTCTCTTTTAGCGTCGACTTTGTTTCTCTTCGACCATGTGATGCCATTTTTTTTTCTTTTTCTTCAGACACAAGCCAGAGCACACTTGCCAATTTGCATACATGTTCCAACGCTGCTCTTGCTGCTAATACAATCGTTTGCCCTCCATCCATCGGCTGCTGCTATTTTCATATGCGCTATGTTACAAAATCTGCATATGATAGGAATTGTCAAGACCTACTCTGGCAGTCTATTCCACGGAACTTAGAGAATGCTACTTTTTTTTTAAATAGACAAAAGTGACTGTCGTACACCTTTTTTAGGTGTTCACGAAGACGAAGACTGCGACTTTATGTCGAGTTGAAAAAAAAAAAACTGCTCGAAAGGTAGATTTAAATTTCCGTTAATGATACACTAGAAATTAACTCCATTCGCATCCCTCATTGTTCATGTGAATTTTTGGCTTGATTTTCTTTTTTTTTCTTTGAAATCCAGATTTTCAGTTCCGGGAATCAAGGTTTGACGATGAATAGAAGGTACTAATGTAGATATGTGATGATCATGTAAGTTTGTACGTGTTTTTCTATTGAGCTACAGTAGAAAGGTGCAGTTTCGTGATATCAGTTATCCACGTGTTTTTTCCAGACTTTTATTCCATCTATTTTTTTCTGTTTTATTGAAAATAATTTTTTTTTTAAGTTATTTCTTTATTCAATCAGATTTCACTCCTCTGTTTCTTCAGAATCTAATCATTATCTATTCTTTCTTAGTGCGCTGATCATAGATGATCGGGAATTGTTAATCTATGACTGTTTACTATATGAATTTAAACTGGATGTAGTTATACCTTTTTTTTCTCAAGAGTCGTATAGCATTTGGAAATTATGCAGTAAAGGAACTAATAGTTTGAAATTAGTTTCCATAGTTTCATTTCAGATATAAAACTCTTGAATGTTCACCATAATCTGTTGTTCTTTATATATATATTTTTTTATTTATTCTATATATATATATATATATATATATATATATATATATATATATATAATTAACAGCATATCAGCCTTATTGGGGAAATTTAATGCTGAATTTTAATTGCTGAATTAATTTGGAGAAAAAATCTGTATGCTTCAAGCTGTTTATATCTTCAAATAGGTATTTGTAGTGTTTGGTTCGTTTGTAGTTCTCATGTCATTTCACTTCATGCAACGCGTGTCCTCAACCCTCGCTGGTCAAATTTTACTTCCATACATCACACTACACGAGCCTGATAGACTCTTCTCTAAAATTTATTCTGAATTTGCGTACTTCTGGAGGGATGGAAATTGTTTATATTTTTCTGATAAACTTTCTAATGTTAACGATTATATACTTTTTAAAAATCAATTGATATTATTTTTTTCTTTTTGTATAATATGCAAGCTACGTCGAGTAGATCTGCTAATTCGTAATTGGTTGTTTTGTTTTATGGCATATCAATTGTTTTCAGATTATTTCATGCTGAATTCAGTGATTTTTGAAACGTTTTTATTTCATATCTCAAATATTCTTGGTGTTTGTTTGGCTGTTTTGTAGAGAAAAATTGTTTTTGCAGAACATGATTGAGTTTTTCAAAAGGAAAGGAATAAACAATAACAATGTTTGCATTTTACACCATTATCTGGAAGACCTATTTTTCTCAATGATGATTGATATTGAATGAATTCAAATGTAACAGATTATGGTCTCACCTCATATTTTTATGTAAGAAAATAAAATGTTAGATCTGATGAGCTCAGAGAAAGATTAAATCTGAACAGTATAGGGAGATGTGTGTGGAACTGAAGATTTTGACAGTATGGTCACGTTAAAAAATGGATGTTCCCGAGTTAGTAAATATAAAAGTTAAGGTAGCAGGTTCAGTCCACAGAGGAAGGCCAAGGAAGTGATAAGGATGGAATTGTGAGGAAGAGGTATATATAACAGATAAGTTAATTTGGAAGTCAATATCTAAAAGCTGTTAAACACATGACAACATGTTAAACGAACGTATGATGATAATGAGATGAAAATTAGGCACAAAAAAACTACATGAACTGGAATAGATACACTGAGAGCATTGCTAAGGCTGCTGCAAACAAAGTTAGTTCTCTCTACCGTGCTAGAAAACTACTTACGCCTGAAAGTATCCTGTACCTCTATAAGGCCACCATTATCCCATGTATGGAGTACTGTTGTCACATTTGGGATGGTGCATCTGCTACTTGTCTCTCTCTCCTGGGCAGGGTTCAAAAGAGTCGCCAATCTGATAGGTCCTGAATTGTCATCTAGGCTTCAGCCTCTGTCCCATCGACGAAATGTTGCATCCCTCTACTTGTTCTACAAGTACTTTAATGGTGAATGCTCTGACGAACTCCAAGCACTTGTGCCCCCACGAAGTGAATACACCCGACAAGCAGCTAAATCCCACCGCTTCACAGGAGAGATCCCTAGGTGTAAGAAGGCCTTCTACTCCAATAGTTTCTTCCCCCAGAACTGCTAGACTTTGGAACTCCCTTCCGGGATTCTGCTTTCCAAACTGTACTGACATGCAGAAGTTCAAGTGTAATGTGATCTTGCTACTCATCTCCTTTCATAATACCTCTTCAACTTTTATTATTTTTCAGCTGTGTAAACACATCCCGATAGTAGCCCACTGCTTCAAAGTGGCACTGTGCCTTGTTTGGGGTGAAAATTGAATAAAAAAAAATTCTTCCTATGTATTTCACCCACACAATAGCAGAGTTAGACACGGTCATTTGTAAAATAAAACGCCAGTATTCGCCAATGATGTTACCCTGGCTTTATTAGGGATTTTGCATATTGCGCCATCAAATTCGTTCTGCCAATCACCTCGACTAATTTTCAGCTCACTTTCTCGTATACTTTGCTCAACGATGTACTTGTTGGAAAAACGTTTTTCAGCTCTGACTTTTATAACAACAAAAACCATTTTGATTTGCGTCAGCCAATCAGAACATGTTTTGCTTGCCATAATGGCACAAGTAGATAAATAAAATAATGGCGCATTCTTGCTTTAACCACAGATCGTTCCTTTTGAGCCATATCCACCGGGATTATTTTTCAGCTGTGTAAACACATCTTTTTAAAGATCTCATCCTTTTCACGTCGGAAAAAAGGCAAACGATCATCCCCCACTCGTAGAAATCTAAATATAACCATTACTTATTTTATGAGTAATCTCCTCCAATCCATAATAAAGGTCGGTATGTACGTTTTGTTTTTACTTGGGTGTAATCATTTATCAAGGCCCGAATGCCACTCGAAGGCAAGGGTTAATGAATGTAAGGCTGTAGTGTAGTAATCGTTAATGCTGTAAAGTGGGTAGAATCTGATTATGGGGACGGCTCAATAAGAACTTTTTTATATTGGATTTGAAGGCTACCATGTTGCATTCAACTGTGAAGCAGGACAGCAGAACAGTGTTCCACAGGCGAGCAGTTCTTAATTTAGCTTAAATTTTCAGTTTTCGAAAAAATTACAAGTGCGAACTTTCTTTTTGGCGTGTGTGTGTGTGTGTGTGTGTGTGTGTGTGTGTGTGTGTGTGTGTGTGTGTAATTCATCATGCAAACGTTAGCTAGTAAACCATATACCTTTGTCTAGTCTCCTGGTGAAACCATTCCAAGTGGTGAAAGGGCAACCGATAAAGCCACTGGACTCTGAACTCTATCAATGCTGGTTCAGAAGTGGTGATGTTAGAGATTGTGTAACCTTTGCTTTACTAGAGATTCCCTGTGCAGGCACCATTACAGGGAGGGGCATCCACTGTCGCTTCAAATTGAAAGGTCTTTTTTTATATTATATTTAGAAAAATACTCATCCCAGCATGGGTAAAATTAATTCCTGAACCGAACAGTTATGTACCCCTTTCAGGTTTCCTTACGAAGATACAGAATCAAGATATGATAATTATATATGGACTCTTTATTCTAATTTTGATCCAAATCCATTATGATTTTCATTTAAGAAAACATCTAAAGTTAAGGCTTAAGCTTAAGGGGTCTTAAGAAGAAATTGAAATTCAGGGAATCTTGTTAATCGGTATCTTATGACTATGGATAAAATTGAATGCAAATCTGATATTCGAATTTTCTAAATGGGAGGTTGTTTCCATATTTTGTCCTCTATTACCCTCTAGAATTCTCCAAAGAAATTGAAATTTTATTAAAGGATACTTAATCCTTACTGTTAAAATTTCACAAAAAATCAGAGCTATCTGGATTTTCACAAATCCTTTCCAGCATACAAATGCATAAGCATAATTTATATAGATAGAAATAATTGTATGAATGTGTATGTGAGCGTATATCTTGGCAAGAAGTTAATTCTTAGACTGGTGTTGCTAAGAACATAAATATTTTATTTTAAACTATATAATTGAGGGGGGCTCTTTCAAGTCGAAATATACAAAAGACAGGAAACACACTAGCCTAAAATTCTAACAAAGAATATGATTTCGCTTATCTTCAACGATAAATATAATTAAGCAACAAAATGTGCCGTTGCACATGTGCAGTGATATATTTTGTATGGATAATGAAGTTTTAGTGCACTTATGCATACATCGATTGTATCGATTATAAAGATCAATGACTTCACTGAGCAAGAAAACTTAAAAACAAGAGCACGTAAATAATAAAATATATGACAAATAAACAAACTAAATTCGATGGTATGTGTTAAAATGGAAAGACCTGATAATCAAGAATTCCTTTCACTCCACTATTAAAAAAGGCCATGCAACAGTTAAGTGTCGCTGTTCAGCTTCGCTCTAGAAAAAGGCATGCAAGATTTGGGTGAAACGTTGAGATGGACCTTTTAATTTTTAGTTTGTCGTTTTCCTATTATGACAAAGTGCACTCCGAATCGCCTACAAAGCCATCATTCATCGATGACAAGTGTATTGAGAATCTTACTGATCATGTAGAAAAATTAAATTCTGGAGCACAAAAGGTTGCTCGTTTTAATGGTACTAATCCTATCTTTTCAGCTCTTGAACTTTTTGAGTGTAAAAAAAAAAAATAGACTGCTTTACTTTTGGAACGACCCTCGCCTATATCTTTATATAAATAAAGTTAGGCATGTGCATAGTTTTATATATTTCTTTGGATAGGATATACTCGTAAACTAATTAACCGATCATTATGAATTATTAACACAGCATAAAGGGTCTACATGTGAGCTATATTGAGTTGAATTTAGTTTTGTGCTAAGGGGGCAAAGAAATAGAAGCTTTTCCTGAAAATCGGATACTTTCGACTTTTGCAAAATGTTAATAGGTACTAAACACCAAGTTTCAGTTTCTTTTGAGGGTTTTAGGGAGGGGAGAGTAAGAGTTTAACCTCCCATTTAAAAATTCAAATATGGAAGCTCATAATAAATATTAAGAATATCTATTATGCATTGCATTATTTATTTAGAAAGAAAATTAGTCAACTATTTTTTAGTTTTTAGTCACCCCCCCCCCCACAAAAATGTAAAGTATGATAATCGTTTGAAAAACGTTACTTTTAAAGTCAGATAAGAAATCAAGAAACTTTGAAAATAGATGCTATTCTATTTATACTCCTATAAATTCGTTTTTCTTTTGTGTGTATTGATATTCATATTAAAAAAAAAAACTCTTTTCTATTTATTTAAAAAGAAAATACAATTTTCTTATATATGGGCCATGGAATTGAATTCATCTTCAAAAGATCTAGCTAATTTGCATATTCTTTTTAACATTCATTTTAATTAATTCCCTATTAGTTTTTTCGGTTTTCTTATGGGATGATCGTTTTTAGTTAACTATTACGTGTAATTATATTTATGCAGATATTTTACATGATTTACACTTGTATAATATTTGTGTAAAAAGTTTACAGGACACACATTATTGTTTCCATATTTATGTATACGTATATATTTTTGTTTAATCTATCTATCTGTCTGTACATTTCTCTGCGCAATAACTCTGTCAATTTTTAGTCTACAGACTCGAAATTTGATATACAGGGTACTGAGATTTGGAAAAATCTTTGTGGTCAGTTTTCGGCCAGAAATTTAGCTGTTAAGAGGTCAAAGTTCAACGATTTGATCTTTGAGAACTCTACCAAACTCCTCCGACAATTTGGGGTCTAAGCACTTGAAATTTTAGATATAGATTCATTGGAAATGGATCTAACGTAATAACTTGATTTGAGCCCAAAACAATAAAAATGAAGGGGTCATAATAAGGGTCAAAGTTAAAAAAATTGACCGTTTTTTAATTTTTTTTTATTTATTATTATTTTTTTTTTTTTTTTTTTTTTTTTTTTTTTTTTGCTCAGCATACACCTCCAAACACCCGGACTAGTTATATCATAAAAGTATGATGAGTACAAGACGAGAAAAACTGACGGTGAACACGTGTTTATGAATCTGTGTACTCTCTTCAAACTTACATCTATTGCACATATGCTTTATCATCGATATGAAGAACTCCTTATATATGTAGCAACTTATGGTGAAAATATGCTTCTTCAATTATAATTTCCTCCTTTATTTATAAAGCTCGGTGTGTGTTAAATATAACTACGGAACACATGCAAATAAATGACAAATGTTTATTTTCCAATTTCCAAGATGTTGTTCATCTTACCGTTTATTTCTTTCAGCATGTTGAAATGTCAATTCTTGACAGCACCTGTTTCGGAGCACAGAAACAATCGTATAATTATGTCAATGTTTGAATGTTTTCCACCTCATAAGAAGAATAAGAACTCATTAATTTTAAATGAAAATAAAAAATGTAAGCATGATTACATAAATCCAGAAAAAAAAATCAGAAGAGTAGTTGCAATTGTTTTGATATTTATGCAATCTTTATATATCTTAGAGAGAGAGAAAAATCATTATTTCAATCACAAGTTAAGCTGGTAAGTTCTCTTTTTTTATCCTTAACAATAAACTTTTACCAGTTCATTTTACTGATTATGTTAAACCTTTATAGCATATATTGGGGCTCGGATCAAAGTGTAATATCTGTTATTGTATCTGTTAAAGGAAGAGAAATCCGTCTAGACTGAATTAATTTTTGTTTTTATCCCAATCTAGTGGCCCTTTTGGGAAGCATTTTTTTTTCTCTACATTACAAAAGTCTGTTTTGTTTCTAATTTCACCCTCTTGGTGTTTTAAATCAATAGGGACTTTTAGGGCAGCAATGAATAAAAACAATTAATCTAAAAATTAATTTCTAACAGCTGTCGCGTCTATTCAAATCAACAACATTAACTTAAAACCAAAGAGATACAAAAACGTAGTGTATGTGAGAGAGAGTGGGAGTGATTGAAACTTTGTTGTATAATGATATTATACAATGTTACATGGAAAAATGCAATCAATTTTGTCTTGAGGGAACATTGTTCTGCACTAATTAGTTCCTTAAAGTGTTTGGGAAAATCGATGGTTATAACTTTGGGATTATGTCCTATACGTGTAAAAAGACTGTTTATGTGGTGGTTTTCAATCATCAATTTGGCATAAAGCACTCATTCTAAATCAACGTCCTATAACTTTTGCTCGTTTTGAACGGTTTAAAATTCTAGTTATTACATTTCATTTTTTTTTTTTTTTTTTTTTTTCCAAATTGCAAAAATATTTTCTTCTAAAACGTATGTTCAGTTAAGATATATACATTTTCTTGATTGAAATATTTTAGTTTTTGGAGTTTTAGCCTAATGCATAGCACAAACTATTTATCTGCTATTATATCAACGTTGAATCAATGAAGAATATTTTTCTTATATATTTTAATCACACAAAATATATCCTAAAATACTCCTCAGTTTTGGGATTGAGATACAAATTATAATTAAAAAGAAAACTTCCATTTAATTTTTTCAATTGGCTGTAATTTGCAATTAACTCACCAAGGGATCCATCTCTTGAGTTTGTCTATCACTTTCACCCTCATTCACTATGTTGTGTGTCCTACCCTGCACTCTTATTTTATCGTGTACATTTTTTTCCGTTTAACAGACGAAAGTATAAAGAAAGACAAGACCAAAGATTTGAATAGTCAATTATAAACGAAAGAAAATAACACAAGTCCTTGTAATATTTAGTCCATAGCTATGGAGAGAAAGGGGGGGATATAGCTATTAAGAAGAGGGCAATTTTATTCATATTTCATTTTTTATATTAAACTGGCTTTGCAAACTCCTTTTTCTCTAATTCAAATAAGCTTATCAGAGTTTAATGAGTAATCCAACGGATCACGCTTTTTTTTCCAATTTTTTTAGTAGATACAGTAGTAAATTAATTAGGACTGAAATCCGTTTGTGTACTTTTACTCACAAGTCAGTCAATAGTGACAACACATCCAGTTAGCAGCAGCGGCGTATTTCTATTATTTCGGTTTTTAAAAGAAAATAAAGAACAAAGGGAGAAGTGTTCAAATAATACGTACGTATTTGTGAAAATTATACTTTGCTATAAATAGAATAATTCATTTTTGATCAGCGATAGCAGTAAACAAAATGATAATGAAAAACAAGGAATTGAACATTTTTTTTTTTTTTTTTTTACTATTTTTGCTTCAAATAAAAAAAACCCTTTTTTTGCAATTCGTTTTAGTAAATACTTCTCTTCAATGATATGTGGGAGAGGGAGGAGCATCTAGATTAGAGACGAGGGGGAGGCATACAGTTATATTCAAACTCTCCGTTTGTTATAATATTTCCCTGTACTAGGACTTATACTTGATCTGTCAATGTTCATGAATACTATTGGAAAAAGCTCAGGATCCACCATCAAATCCGCATTCATTGGAGATGCTGAAATCGATGCGGCACACTCTGAAGACTAAGTTAATAACTTTTCCAAGAGAAGAAAAATTTCAATATAGTCAGAATACTTGCATTGCTTCAAGAGTTAACAGATGAAATCATGATGACACACTGGTTTCCACAGGGTGATTAAAGGTAAGCAATGTTCAGTCTGGCCATACTGCAATGGTTGACTATTTAGATGCTGTAAGCAAAACTCTGTATAAATGTGTACCATATTTTCTGGGAAATAGAATCAGCAATAAACCAACATTTTATCATGGGGATGGTTCAGGCCGTCTGATTCGTTTAATGCTACAAGAATGGGGATAAGAACCAAACGTAAAGATCCCTTTTCTAAATGAGACTACCACTACTGTATATAGAACATAAAAACTATTGCCCTTGGAAAATTGGTTAAATATAGAGTACAGTGGATAATCTAAACTTTAAAAGATGCTTAGGCAACATCAAACCTTTACACATATACAATAGGTATATTCTGAAAGTGAGTTGAAAACTTTGGAAACCGACAGAAGAATATTCACACGCGTGTGTGTGTCTTCGAAGCTTTTTTAAATTTGACAATTATGAAAAAAAAAATGTTTATAAAAAAAATGTTATTTTTCATCCTTCGTTGGAAAATTATTTTGTCAGTAAGTCATTTAATCCCCTGCAATCCCTGAAAAAAATGCTTTCTCGAACTCGTAATAGTCTTACGTTTTCGGAGATCATCAGTTGTTTACCATGAAATACTGTTTCGGGGAGATATATATATAATTTAAATGAGAAATTTGAAAACTTTGAAGTGTCAGATAAAATGATAAAATCATTTTTTTTTTTCTTGTAAGACCAATATTTCGCTAATAAATAGCCTCTTCAGGGTAGGAAGTCCGGTCCATGATTTTTTTTTTCTTCTTTTTTTCCATTTTGGTGTTATGATGGAGGGCCCCATCATAACACCAAAAAAAAAATCACGGACTGGTCCTCCTACATGCAGTGCCTGCTATTCCTAAATGGTCACCGATGTGGTACTGACCAGGCTCAACATTGCTTAACTCGGGTGATCTAACAGGAACTAATGAGTCGATGTGATTATGCCCTATATGCATATGTACACTTGTAAATGATTAAACGGTAAATGAATTTGTGCTGTAGTCATATATTTTGTAAATCTATAATATAAAATGCAGTTGTATGTTTGTATGTCCGGCTAAAAGTTAATAATGCAAAAGAATCGCCCACAAGGTTGATATTTTCTTGATTAGCGTTTCCCCAAATAAATAATATCTAACTTTTTTAAAATTATTTATTCTTTGACCCTAAACTGGCGAGGATTATGCACAAACTATAGGGAAGTAACTGGCCTTTTTAAATCAAGGAATGAATTTTCTTATGTTAACTCATTCCTAGAGGAATCTATAAATGTGTGTGTGCATGTCAAGAGTGAAATGGGCTTGGCATAGAAGAAAAAGAGGTCGGGAAAGGAAATGGGCAAAATGGAAGAGAGGAAAAGATAGATTGAAATTTTAATAGAAATGTTACAATTTTCTTCCTGACACAGTTGGGTATCCCTGATAGAAAATAAACAATAGTTTCTATGTAACCGATAAATGGGATCCTGACAGGTAGCCACTACAAGTCAACAGACCTACAAGTATTGGTAACGAAGGGATGACTCGATATTTATCTTTCTCCCATGACTAGATGTGACGAGGGTCGGAAAGCATCTTAGGGAAAGAGCACTCTGCTCTGCAAAATATTGCCTGAACAATCCTGTCAGCATTTTCCAGTATTCAGTTGCCATTTTAAGTGATTAGCCGTAAACTAACTCCTTCTCAAAGGGAGAAGGGAAAGCCTAGGAAGGGGGGTGTTCTGGGTGGATGCACAGGACCAAAGTCATACCTCAGTCAAAAAGAAAAATGACATCCCACCTTTTAGAGCCAAGGAAAAACTTCTGGCTGATTCCACACTCCTCAAAGTTCTGAAGGTTTAGGCCTCCATAGTAGATATAGTTTTAGCAGATTGGTTGTGGATGGGAACTTGAATAGTTGATAGGGTTTGAAAATAAGGTAGGTAAAAAGAAGTTTGAAAGGTCTTGCAAAGATAAATTCTGGAATGGTTGGGTTATGACGAACACCTTGTCCAAGGGTGTCCAAGACAGTTTAATATTATGCCAGAAACAAATTTTATTCAACCTGCAGATGGGACCCTAACATGTATTACAACTTTAAATTAAAATAGACTTGGAAGTTGTGGTAATTAAGGTTGACTGCACGTCCCACCTACTCCTAATCTACAAAATTTAGGTTTCACCACCAGATGCATTTTAAGGTAATATCAAAGGTCATGAGAATTTGAATATATCAAAGGTCATGAGAATTTGAATGCATCAGATGTACAAAAATGTGACTAGACCAATAAAAGGAATAAACGATCCTAATTAAAAAAAATTTAAATTAATTAAAAAAGTAATTAAAAAATTAATTAAAAAATAATTAAAAATTTTTTAAAATTAATTAAAAAATTAATTTAAAAATTAATTAAAATTTTTTTTAAAAATGTTGAAATATTTCGATTGAACTATTTCCCTGGAGAGAATATTTAGGGGTGATTTAATTGAGATCTTCAATAAAAATCACTTCCGGCAACTGCTGAATGTATGCGTTCTTTGAGTTCATCTAGATTATCAATTTTATTCTGGTACTGCTTTAATGAAATCCCATGCCAAGAAATTGAGAAGTTCGGAGAACGAGGAGGCCATGGTCTCCCTGACAAATCCATCTATCTGGAAAGTGTTGATTCAGGTTCTCTCACACAATCAGAGCCTAAATAGCATGGTGCACCATCTTGTTGGCACAACAATAACATCATTCACAAGTTGAGACTCTTACTCTTTAGACAGGCTCCAAAAGTTTAAAATCTAATAGGTCTCGCACTGTCAGCCAAGCTGCAAACTCTGCCCCATCACCGTAATGGCGCATCCCAGTGCCTGTTTTATAAGTAATTTAATGGAATGTTCTCTGCTGAACATATAACACTTGTGCCTCCTCAACTAGCATACCCTCGACTAACCCGACAAGCAAAATCCCACCCCTTCACTGTTGAGGTTCCTAAATGCCGGAAAATCTTCTACTCTAATAGTTTATTCCCTTGGACAGTTAGACTTTAGAATTCATTCCTTATTTCCTGCTCTCCTGACTGCACTAACTTGCTGAAGTTTAAATGTAATATGAACAAATACCTTGCTACTCAACTTCCCACAGTCCCCTGTTAAACACGATCACAAATGGTAATCCTTTACATTCCAAGTGGCAATGCTTTGTTTAGGATGAAAGAGTAAAAATCTTTTTTAATTAAAAAAAAAAATCTGATGGATCATGTCTAGATAAATGATGCTTGTGACAGTAGCTTCTTCAAAAAAGAATGGGCCATAATTTTTTAACATAGTCACTCCGAGCTACATATTTACTTTAAAATAGTTCTTCTCAAACTGGAAATTTATTGTCAAAAAAAAAACTTTCCTAACAATCTAGCAGACAGACTTTTTCCTAATAGAGAAATATATCTTTGGAACACATTGCTAGAACATAATGAAAATAGTTCTCATTCGTTCATTTATTCCACATGAATCGAAGATTTTATTGTTGGCATTGGCTTTCCCTAATATTTTTCTAGTTAGAATTCTTTCTAGAAAGTACTTAGAAGAGGAACCACAGGAATATCCTAAGTGAAAGTGTTTCTGTGAAACGAACTGGATTCGAACTTGGCACACCCAAGTTATTAGTTTGTGTCATTAACCACTTAGTCACTGCCACCTTCCATCTCTCTAATGTAATTTCTTAAAATGGATTAAAGCATTGGAGAAAATGATAAAGATGAGTTTGAGAGAAAGAGAGATAAATACACACCTGGTCAGAGATATATTGCTTTAGAAGTTAATTTCTAAACGCCGTCCAGCGAATGCCAGTGTATAAAACTGATGTTAAATTGATTGTATGGAATTTACATAAATTAGGCAAATATTGTAGGTTTTGGACTACTTTTTTCATCTTGAATGTGATTAGCACAACGTTTCAGCTGATGTAACTTCCGACCTTCTTCAGTTGTATCTTGTCAAAGTCGAGAAATCTGCAGGAATTTCAAACGGAACCCTTTACAAGAGGAACAAGGCATTTTATCTAATTCACAAGAATTTAATATAATGGAAAAAGTACTAGGTAAAATTCAGTTGTTCAGATTCAATTCTCAGTGCAGTCAATACTAAGAATAGAATTGCAAATTACTTAAGACTTCTAACCGGTTATATCTGACAGAAAAAGTCTGCTACCACTGTAGACTCCATTAAGAGATTCCGTTTAAATTTTCGTAAAGATTCCCGAGTTAGACAGAAAGATTCTCGAGTTAGACAGAAAGATTCCCGAGTTAGACAGAAAGATTCCCGAGTTAGACAGAAAGATTCCCGAGTTAGACAGAAAGATTCCCGAGTTAGACAGAAAGATTCCCGAGTTAGACAGAAAGATTCCCGAGTTAGACAGAAAGATTCCCGAGTTAGACAGAAAGATTCCAAAGTTAGACAGAAAGATTCCAAAGTTAGACAGAAAGATTCCAAAGTTAGACAGAAAGATTCCAAAGTTAGACAGAAAGATTCCAAAGTTAGACAGAAAGATTCCAAAGTTAGACAGAAAGATTCCAAAGTTAGACAGAAAGATTCCAAAGTTAGACAGAAAGATTCCAAAGTTAGACAGAAAGATTCCAAAGTTAGACAGAAAGATTCCAAAGTTAGGCAAGAAGGTCGGCAGGTTACATCTACACCATTATAGATGAGAACCGTAATCAGAATAATCTAACAAATTCGCATAATCGCTCGTCATCTCCAAAATGTGCAAACATTGAAGGTTTTGTTCAATAAAACTTGTGTCAATGATGAAGAATCTAAAAATATGACGGTGCATAAAAAGATTACAGTTGAGCGTTACTTTGTTCATCGTCTAACATTAAGTTTATTCATAGAGGAACGAGTAAGAGGTAACAAAAAGTTAAAATTGTAGCCAGAAATAGAAACTTTGTGAGGTAGATAATAAAAAAAAAATAAAAAATTTGTTCATTATTTTTATTTTTTTACTGTGAAGTGTTACTGTTCAGCTGAGGCAAGATAGGTTTTCATTATGGGTACTGACGGGTAGGAATAACCTTGATTGGTTGGGAGGAATGAAGGGGGTAGGGTTATGCCGTAAATAGAGAGAAACATATGGCAAATAATGAGAAAGGTGGCTAGGTACCATTGGTTGCTGCTGTTCTCATCAGGATGGGTGCCCAAATCTCCATTTTGCCAATAAAGCTGGGACGGGCTGTGGGTACGGTATACCGAGAGAGTGAGGATGCGCAGACAAATCAGCTGATTGCATTAGGCAATTCAGAATGCAGAAACAGCGCAACTCTCTCGCGCTTTCTCTACATAAACAGGGAAGAAGCCATAGTTTATCTATGGGCATTTTATCTCTTTACCTCTCTCTCTCTCTCTCTCTCTCATATATATATATATATATATATATATATATATATTATATATATATATATATATATATAGTTTGTCTCTCTATTCCAAATTTTCTCTGAAACTACTAGTCAGATCTGGCTGAAATTTTGTATGGACATTTGTTATAAGGTGCAGCGAACTAAGTATTATGGTATCCGTTCGATACACAGTTAGGGATTAATATGGATTTAATGCAAAACAGTGTAAATTTCACCATATTCAACCATCAACTTGACATTAAGCACTCTTTCTAAAACAATGGGATATAACTTTGCAGTTTTTAACGGATTAAAAAGTCTTGTGTGCATGCGTGTCTATAACTCTGAAAAACCTACGGTCTACTGTATACTCTGTTCTGGGACAGTCATCTGCACCGACAGAGGTTAGCAGTAATACCAAAAAGTGTGGTTGGTTCTGCAGTCTTCCTCACTATAAACAAATCATCTGTGTTGATTTCCGAGCAACTTAGTTGTTGTGGTGGAAGCTCATACGTCGAAATCGACAGGAGAGTCTATTTTTTTTCCGTATATATAATCCTGTCACCTCGCCCCACTACATTCCATTCTTGAGTGTCATCTACTACCTAGCAACACAATATTCTGAAACTGTAAGGTGACACGAGACGTTAAACAACATAGCGTTCATACAACACATATATCATCAAGCAAGCAGAGATGAACTCTGTAATTCCGCCGTTGATAAAAAAATATATATTTTACTTATCTAATACTAAAGAATACTTGTCTCGGGTCACGTAAATTTAATTCTCTAAATAGACCGGTTTTGTGCCACTTTCGTCTCCTTAAGATTAAAATCAAAATATATTACAAAACTTTAAATCTGGAATACTTATTCTAATTTTGATCAAAATCCATTAAATGATTTTGATTTTAGAAAATATCTCAAATTTAGGGTTAATGTTTATAAAGGGGTCTTAAAAAGAAGATAATCTTGATTAATTGGTGTCTAATGACTATGAATCAAATTTAATACGAATCTGAATTATTTGAATTTCCAAAGTAAATCAGTATGTGTGTCTGCATTGTACCTCTTAAAAACTGTTCAAGATACTAAAATAAAAAGACTGAGACTAGTTATTGATATCTAACAGCTATTGTGAAAATTTCACCAAAAACTGGAGTTATCTGGATTTTTACAAAAGCCTTGCACCTTTTTAACTCCATTTTTGCATAAAACGAAATCCAACTTATACCTAGCAGCTGTGTCCCAAAATTCATAGGGATCGGTGTTAGGGTTAGGGGTGAATTCTGTACATGAAAATATGCAATGCCTACTAGACACTACCCTCGAGTGTTTAAGGTATTTCTGCATAGAGGGTTGTCAGGACGACCTGGCATGACGATACTTTTCCCTGCAATGTAAATTCTGAGTAAAATAAATCATAGTATTTGCGACCCACATGGGATCTCCTTTGGTATGGCTAACGCACACCGGTTTTAAGGAGGAATTGTGCATCTTCTCTAAGTGATGTTACCTCAAGTACTAGCATGAAGCTGGACACTCCACCAGACTCGATGAATTCTTGTCCTTGAATCAAGACCAAAAGACCACAATAAAGGTATACTATGACATATTTAAATGGTCAATTGGGGAGAGGAAAATTAATATTAACTTCTTTACTAACTCAACGTTTGAGACGCAAAGGAGAAAATTACTGGAATATTCGAATATCTATGTATCTCATACAGAGATTAAGTGTTAGCCTTCGAATGGGGACCTCTTGATTTCTGAGAACTCAGACTAAAGTAAACTGAAACAAAAATGATCTAACTTCATAAAGATATATGAGAACAATAGGAATGGTAAATGAATTCACAAAGACTACATATTGGGAAATATAGATTGGTTCATTTATTCAATAAGGGAATACAAACAATTAGTTGGGGGATAGAATGGACTCTTTATGTCAAGGTATTTCGAAGCCTAATGCTTCTCATCAAGAGAGTACCATTCCTATTGTTCTCCTATATAAGCTCCAATTGATACTTGTCGAGCTTTATATTGTCTCGATAAGTCTCCTCTTATAGAATTGAGCTCACTTTTTTCTTCTAACGTACTAAGCTATATATATATATATATATATATATATATATATATATATATAAGACTGTTTTCTAAATGACGACCCACACCACCACCACTATCGCTCGAAATATCTGCACTAAAATAAGCACAAAATTTGCATTGGAATAAACTGCATGCTTTTATGTCCTGAGATTAAAACTTAGGATAAATTAAATTGTTTTTCCACCGTGAGTTGCAGAAAATGGATTGCACATATTTCTTATGGCTTTCTTCAACTAAGATTAATAAGTATCTTTTTCATTCTTCGGAAAGATAACCATCTAGGTTATTAGTCATATAATATTTTCCATGTTCCTCTTCCACGGTTTTCGTATTCTATCAAAAAAAATGTGCATAACATACTGCAAAAACATCTGGGGATTTCTTTAGATATTTTAAGTTCGTCATCATCATCATCATCAGGACGGGATCCTTGCCCGGACCAATGTCAATGCCAGTTTCCTGTCTTCTATTAGCTGCCTCAGATTTTCAGGTTCACAGTTGGCGTCGTGTGCTATTTGCTGAATGTACGTTTTTAAGTTCATATTGAATACGGCATTTTGGCGAATGAAACTAGTTTAGAAAATAGACACGTGGACGATCCCTGACTTCGTATAATTTTTTTTTAACTACATTTTTCTCAAATGTTTTATCCGTAATTTATTGAAAATAGTGAGACAAATGAAGATCTATTTTTCTTTTTAAAACAAAGCTAATTTACAATAGTTAAGTTGACAAAATGTTATTTGAACTTTTTTTCCACGTATAATAAACATGTGTATTTTTAGTAACATTTTTTTAAAAATCGAAAAACAGTAAATTATTTCTACAAGGAAAAATACTGCAAAGAAAAAAAAGAACATATACTGTTTTCCTTTATTATTTTTTTTCGAAAATTACAAAGTATATCGTTTTAATGTTCTAACAATTTGTGGAGATGTGGTGTTCCAGGTGTGTCAGAAATTTCGTGAAAAATATTGAATAATTCCACCCCGTCTTTCCAAGCTTATAACTACTCGAAAACTGTCATTCAAGCCCTATTTTTTTTTCAATTAAAAGAACAAGGACCAAGGTTTCATTAAAAAAAAAAAAAAAAAAAAAGTTTTTTTTTTTTTTTTTTGTTAAGTTTTAAACTTTGGACTTTACAGGTAAATTTCTAAAAAAAAAGACTACTTTTTTGTTTTAAATTTGAATATATTATTTATTGATCTTTTATCTTCAATTTGTGATATATAAAACTTTGGTGAATAAATTAATTATTTACTTTTTAATAGACATTTGAAAATGAGGGGGGCGTGAATTAAAAAAATACGTTTGTCTAAGATATTATATTCGGTTTATTGGAAAGAGCATAAAATTTCACATTGACCCTGAAAATATCGTAAAAATAGAATCAATAGAAAAATTTTGATAGATTTTTAAAGTTTAAAAATTGAAAAATACTGAGTTCGTAAAATTCAATTACTTTCATTACTGTTTTTTAAAAAATAAAAAATATTTCTATTACTTTTAAAACAACGTTAATAGTTTATTTTGGAAGTATAATCCATAAAGAAAATAAACAACCCACTTTTAAAAGAGAAATTACGAGTTTTTATATTTTATTGGCAGTTTCGTGTTAGGAGTTCAAAAATTACTACAAAAATTCTGATACACCTAGTGGTGTCCACATATTCAATACACCTTATCCTCCTGCATTCGGTGTCAAACCTACGAAAATATTTTCACCAAATTAAATTGAACTGTTACATTAACTGGATTAATGAAAATGGAAACGCAGATTAATAAATTAAATTGTGCTAGATGAAATTAAAATGAGGACGACTTATTTCCCCTTGACTTTTATTTTAATTTGTCATTTTTTCTTTGAAATATTTGGGGTGCGGATTTTCCAAGGGTAGAAAATATTGAAATCTAGTTTTCCAAAATTAAATTAAAATGTTACATTAACGTACGCTGCATTCTCAGGGTTTTCGGTACACACGACCTTGATTATTTAATACTACTTACACAAGATGTCACCTAGAGTCACTTTACGTGAAGCTTGCACGGTGAACTGACTTATTCCTATGATTTAAATATTAGATATTAAACAGACAAGTTTTTCATTTATTTTATTTTTTTTATATAATCTTAAAATTTGTGGTGTCTGCAAAATTCAGTAATTTTGACAAGATAATTCGGTGACTATGAATTAGCTGTCCGATTGAGTTCTGCAACTGATTTATAATGAATCTGTTTCTCTGAATGTTCGCTAAGAAAGAGTAGAATCTTATTTGCGGTGGGTTGGAAGACGTAGCTGAGGATTCCCATCTACTTTTAAATGTAGATATAATTTTATGGGTTTTTTTTTCTGGAGGAGTGGGCGTCCGACCTTGCCCGGTCGTAAAATATGCCTAAATACATTTTAATTCGTGCAGGTTTTGTATTTATCATTATTACAGAGCCAATTCTCTGTCGAACATTATATTTTACCTAGTATATAGTACTGATTTAACGATTTAAAAATATATGAGTGTCATCAGCTAGAATCTAAACAAAAACATTTAGGGATCGAGCTGCATTCTTTAACATTTGAGCTTTTGACAGATAGACAAGGAAGATTTAAAAGTAAACCACTTCAAGCTATGAATGAATTTGCGCATGCGCAAAAGTAATATATTAGGAAGTTGAAATGAACATTTTTGGATTTCAACTTGCTGACATTTCTATACGCGTTATTAATCCATCAAAACAAAGATATTACTCGTTATTAACCATCCTTAGTGTACGATTACTATTTCATGTCAATTTCAGTGTTATGTGACCTGGAGTTTAAGAGTTTATCAGTTAAACATTTTCACATGCATACATGTACTGATTTGATCAACTTTAATATTTTCCCTTTATGAATTGTATCCAAGAATTCAATAAACTGTGAGCTTTTCATCTATATTTTTCACTTGTACCATTTTTTTTTTTACCTATTTACCTACTCATGCCATTTTACATGTGCCTTTTTTTTCTCTTTTTTTAATTACATTCGTTATTATGATCTATAGATTTTTAGTTTTCTTGGTAGTTTAAAATCAATAAATATTTATGATTTTATCCCTAGTAACAGCTATGTGAAATTACGTTAAACAAAGTAAAAAATAATACTTTTGGGAATTGGAAATTAGGTAAAAAAATGTCCAATTCCAATACACCAAAGTTCCGATTTCCCCAATTCCTAATCCAATTTATCATCCCAACCCTAGTATGTATGTCTGAAGATCATATGCCAGCCTGCGAGTGAAACTGAGTATGCTTAAATTTTTTTTTTTTTTTTTTTTTTTTTGAAAATCAGATTTTTTTTTCTTTCCGAATTCTGGTTTCATGATAAGCCTATTTTGCAATGAAAATCAAGTGTAATAGTAAAAAATTCTTACAAAAACTCTAAATCTGTAACTCTGTTGCGTCTGCCTGCTTCCCACCTGACTACAACTTGGATGTGTTCAAGTCCAACGTTAATAAATTCCTAATGAACCGCCCCCTTAAGTAAACACTTCATCAAATCTCCACACTAACGTAATGTACTTGCAATAACCCTTATCTCTGAGTGGCTTCCGGCCTTGATAAGTGGTGACCACTGTGTAAAAAAAAAAAAAAAAAACTTTAAATTCCATCTGATAATTTAAAATTTCATAAAAGTTTTGTGGGAAATTACAAAAAAAATATATAAATAATCTTTCTCTAGTCTTCAACTATATTTGCTGATCAAAATCTTTCAGAAAAAGTAAAACCCATTTCAAACCCAGAAAAGGAAATTAAACACCCAAAAAGTAAAAAATATTGAATAATTCCACCCCGTCTTTCCAAGCTTATAACTATTCGAAAACTGTCATTCAAGCCCTAATTGTTTTTTTTTTTTTTCAATTAAAAGATCAAGGACCAAGGTTTCATTAAAAAAAAAAAAAAAAAAAAAAACGTGGTTTTTTTTTTTGTTTGTTTTTTTTTAAAGGTTTTAAACTTCGGACTTTGCAGGTAAATTTCTAAAAAAAAAAAAGACTACTTTTTTTGTTTTAAATTTGAATATATTATTTATTGATCTTTTATCTTAAATTTGCAATATATAAACGTTGGTGAGTAAATTATTTACTTTTTAATAGACATTTGAAAATGAGGGGGGCGTGAATTAAAAAAATACGTTTGTCTAAAATATTATATTCGGTTTATTGGAAAGAGCATAAAATTTCACATTGACCCTGAAAATATCGTAAAAATAGAATCAATTCAAACTAGCAATCATTAGTAAAAGTAATTGACTCGTTTTCTCTCTACTGTAATCTCACGATGGTGGTAGCAAATATTTTCTCTTTTTAATTTTAGTCCTCCTACAAAAGTCTAAATAACCGGTTCTTTTATGACCACTAATGCTAATGCTTAGCTACAAGACACCAGGTAATTATTCCACTTACTAAATGCATTAGTTTTATACATATTACGTTGCTATAACATTTCAGAATATGGACCGCTCCCTTTCAATTCTAAGTTTAGCAGACTGACAGAATGGCACTCGGACTAAGAGCTTAGCGTCAGAATTAGTTGTTCTTCGAATAATAAAATACTATTTTTCGGACAAAGGAAAAGCCTTTCTCAGTATCGCTATTAGACATGTTATCCAAAACAAAATATTTACCCAAAACAAAACTACATAACTCATCGTTTTAACATGTTATCTCTATCTTTCCATATTTTATATTAACTCCGCGTGCATTATCTGTGTCAAAGTTATTACATCACAATCGACAAGACCCATTACTATTCCTTCGTTGTTTATAACTGGCCGCCAGCTAGTTCCTTTTGCTTCTCACTTCGCTGGCATTTTTTCTTCTTTTTCAGTGACACCTTTGTCTTCTTTCTCTTGTCTTTTTCTGCGTCATCTTCTTCCTCTTCTTTTTCCGTCTTCTTCGTCGTCTTTCTCCATTTTCATTTTTACGTGTCCTTTCCTTCCTTTGACACCATCTTTGAATACTTATAACTTGGCATATATACAGTGTAACCCTACTTCAGGCCCTACGGCTCTTACATCCGGGGTTCTTATATCCGTGTTACTATATATATATATCAATTTACTGTCAATCGACGAAATTATTGCATATATATATATATATATATATATATATATATATATATATATATATATATATACACTGCACAATTACGTTGACACACTGGTTCTCACCGGCGGATCACAGAAGTTAAGTCACGATGAGCCTGGTCAGTACCAGATGGGTAAACATTTGGGTAAGTTGAGAAAGAAATCAAATACTGCAGACTCCATCGTAGCTTGAGCTTAATGCAAAAAAAAATTATTATTCATAACTTTAAAATGATAAAAATGGCATGTTTCCCGGGCAATGTCGTTGAGAGTGGCTTCTAGTTGTTGATATTTTTGGTACCGAACATATGTTGCATGCGTGTGTGGCAGTGAGTCATAATGTTACTTGTTAATCACTGACCCAACTTTGCAGGTGAAAACAAAAACCAGGTGTTGCAAACTAAAGTAAATAAGAACTACACACACACATTATAGAGTGTAATAGACACACATATATTATAATGTAATTTCACTCACTCTCTCTCTCATATATATATATATATATATATATATATATATAAGCATAACTGAAGACTGTAAATTAAAATTTACATGCCAAATATATTTTTCGACAGAATATATATGCGTGTGTTTTGTGTTCATGTTATATATATCATATATTTTTGTTACCATTTAACAATCACAAAAAAATTGATTGCAATGGCAGAGGTATATCTATATCTACTTATATAAAATTAGGTGCATATTAATACTAGCTGTTTTTTTTTCTTCTTCAATTCGTTAGAGCTTTGCAAAGTTCGCTAAATGAAACCAAAATTTTAAATAATAAACATTACATTCATAAGTTTGTAAATAGGAGACAAAAGCGTTCATATTTATTTATACAAGACGAGAAACCTTATCTATTTACATGAATAAATGTTAAGCATTAGCATTTCGATACAAACCTATCTTTTTAAATGTGACCATAGAAAGAGATTAATTCGTCTGAAGTATTATGAATGGGGGACTCTTTATAAAACGCTAAAAAAATGATCTAGCTTTGTGGGGAAATTCGACAGAGGGAGATTCCCCGTTATCTATATAAACTATTATGTTCCGCGGGTATATATATTTTTCTTTTTTTTTTTTTTACATGGAGGTCACCACTTATCAAGGCCTGGAGGCCACTCAGGCATAAGGGTTACTGCGTGTACAGTAATCAATGAGATAGTATTGTAGTAATCATTAGTATTGGAGATTTGATGGAGTGTCTTACTTAAGGGGGCGGTTTTTCAGGAGTTTGTTTATGTTGGACTTGAAGACATCCAAGTTGTAATCAGGTGGGAAACAGGCGAACGGAAGAGAGTTCCACAATCGTGCACTTCTGAGAAAGAAGCTCTGCTCATGGAATCTACGTTTGGATTTAGGCACAGATAAAGAGTGGGGAAAATTATTGACAGTAGTTTCAGCCAGACGGGTGTTTCTCGTGAAAGATTGGCGAGGGGGGATAAGAGATTGGAGCTCAGACGAGCACTTGCCATGGAAATAACGATAAAACAAAGACAGGCTCGCGCCGTCTCTTCTGTGGGAGAGAGGCTTCAGGGAAGAGAAAAGGGCATCCCCCACTAAGCTATGAAGTCTATTTTGTACTCTGTCAAGGCAGAATAGGCTGTTTTTAGCAGCTCCTGTCCAGATATGGCAGCAGTACTCCATCCTTGGACGTACTTGGCTTTTATATAGATAGAGAATTGCATCAGTAGTGAGATATCTTCTGGAGCAGTAGAAGGAGCCCACCATTTTCCCAGCATCCTTGGCAACAGACCTGATGTACATGTTCCATTTCAGATCAGGAGTAAAGGTCAAACCCAAAAAACTTGTCAAAACATGGAGCCTCCCCAAGACGGGAGCCATCCATTTCAATTGATGCCAGATGGGGATCAGAGCGTTGATGATGTAAAGATAGAAGCTTGGTTTTGGATGCATTAAAAGTAACCAGCCACCTCTTTCCCCACTCTACCACGCGCTCAAGATCAGAAGAGAGAATTTGAGAGAACTTTGTCATTTATGGCCTTTGATGTGTTACCATAGATGGGCGCATCATCAGTATAGATGTCAACGAATGATTTAAGTATGTGTTTTGGGAAATCATTGATGTAGATCAGGAAGAGAGTTTGGCCTAAAATGACTTGAGAACAGGATTTCGTATGTGGAAGACAACTTTATTAACTCGCCTGACGAGGACTTGTGGTTTTTACCGACCATCTGTCCGATTTGAATCCGCGTGTTGTTTTTTCAACCAGGCCTATGTTGCCGTCTATTCGCAAAGATGTTCTCCCCCCCCCCATAATAATTCTATTATTTATTTATTTAAATGTAGTTGCAGTGGCCACTATGTTGGGCGAACATCGCAAAGATTAGATTTTCGTTGGAAACAGCATGTGCCTTCAAAGATTCGTTACGTAAATTTTTCACCCTCGGATGGTCTGAGTAATACGTATGGTTCTGCGATTTGCGACCATCTTATAAATAAGCATGCGTGTGCCATGAATTTCGTTGCTGACATGTTTACGATCCTTAGTAAGTTGCACTCTCCCTATCATTTGAAAATTTTAGAGACTTTTTTTCATTAAGTCTTTTGTTTGTTTTTAATCGTATTTTCCTCGATTTAGCTTTGATAAGTGAGGAACGAAATCTGGTTAGCTAACCTTTATTTTCATTTTTTATTTTTTAAATTCATTATGCTTTTTGGTCTCTATTTAGCCGTTATAAAATTCTGTACCCCCTGGAAAATTTTCATATATATATATATATATATATATATATATATATATATATATATATATATATATATATATATATATATATATATAATATATATATATATATATTACTATCAATATTGACGAAATTATTGCGCATATATATATATATACTCGTGAGCAAAAAAAAAAAAAAATGAGCCAAACAAATTTTATCCATTTTATTGCACTAAAAGCTATAGTGAACAAAAAACAATTGAACAAGGAAACTTAAACGAGACTAATAACACAGAACAAGATATTTACTTTAATAAATGCTTAGGATGGAATTGCTTTCCCTTTTTATTTCTTTAAAAGATCAATCCTTTTAGAGATGCTCTCAACCAAAGTGAAACACTGAAGAGATGCTATTCCATTCGCTTTGCACAGCCTCCCACAGTTTGTCATTTTTCGATCCAATGCAAGAGATATTATGGACCAAATATCCTCGATTGGGTTTAAATCGGAGCTTTGACCTAGCCAAAATATCACATTAATTGAATTATCAGAAAACCATTTTTGTGACTTTAGCAGTGTGTGCAGGGGCATTATGTTGAAAAATAATGTTTTGAAATATTCCCAGCTTCCGGATACTTGGTAACAGTCCTGTTTCTAATATTCGAATGTATTTCTTTGCATTGATTGACTTCTCACATCTAATAAGTTCCCCAACTCCTGCTGCAGTAAAAGTTCCCCATATCATTATCCCTCCATTCCGGTGTTTAACTGTCATTTTTATGCAACTTGGTGAAAATCTTTCTCCAGTACTTTGATTTCACCATTCGGAAGCATCAATAACAAGACAAAATCTTGATTCATTTGACCAGAAAACATTCCTGACCCAGTCTGTATCTATCTTGCCATAATACAAGAAAAATTTCTTTCTATCATTGATGTTCTTCTTAGATAAAAATGACTTCTTTGCACACCTTTTAGAAGAAAATTCCATTTCTTTCATTCGTTTAGATATTGTATATCTAGAAAGAGAATTTCCAGCCGCTGTGTTGAATTCTTTGCTATGGTCAACATAACTTTTCTTTCAATCTTTCAAAAGTTTTTTTTAAGCCTGTGGTCGACCTTCAAAATGAACGCTCTAGGTCGACCAGATCCAGATTTCCCTTTTACCAAGCATTCGACTTCGAACCTTTGACCAATTCGTTTCACTACAGAAAGAGATGTTTTCACTTTTTCTTTTCTTAAAGTATCAAAAATCTGCTTGTAAGTCATTTTGGACTGCTTTAATCCTGCAATTCGGGTTTTTATATCCTCACCAAGATGCAGTCCTACCATTTTTAGGATTAATTTTTCTACTAATTATATGCTATAATAATAATGATCTGCAAAATAGGAATTTTCAGTTAAAATTAACAAAAATTTATGGAAAAATATTGAAAAATCGATTTCTTTCTTCTTTCACTCTTGGCCCATTTTTTTTTTTTTTTGCTCTTGAGTGTATACTAACAATTCAGCTCAACTTTGCTTGGGCCGTATGTACTGTTCATAATTTGTCCTGTGTATGAATACCCTTTATGTAAAATTTTAAATGTTTAGACCAAGAATTGTCTGAGTAATTTGGTAGACTGCAGAAATATTTTTTTTAAACTTCGACCCCAATTTTAGCCCATTAACGTTTGTTTTTGTCTCAAATCAAAATAAAAAGTTTGTCCAAGTTACCTACATTTAAAATTTCAAGAGTTTAGACCCAAAATTGACAGAGGAATTTGGTAGAATCTGCAAACGTGAACTCTTTAAACTTTGACCTTTTAGCAGCGAAATTTTCGCCCCAAAACTGATTAAAATGCTTACCATGTGTCTGAATATCCGTTATGTAAAACTTCAAAGGTTTAAACCAAAAATTGGCTGAGTAGTTTGCTAAACACCACAAAGGTTAAATCTTTTGAACTTTGACCCCTTGGTAGCCAAATTTTCGACCCAAACCGATCAAAAAGCTTGCCCTATCTCTTTTTTTTATTTATGTAAAATTTCGAATGTTTAGACAAGAAATTGGCAGAGTAATTTGGTAGAGACCGCAGAGGTCTAATTTTTAAACTTTGCCCCCAATTTTGACCCCTTAACACTTATTGTTTTGGGCTCAAACTAAGTTAAAAAGTTAGATCCATGTCCAAGTTACCTACATGTAAAATTTCAAGTGTTTTGACACAAAATTGGCAGAGGAGTTTGGTAGAATTTCAAAGGTCAAATCGTTGAGCTTTGACCCTTTGACAGCCAAATTTCTGTCCGAAAATCGATTAAAAAGATTTTCCCAAATCTCCATACCCCTTATATGAAATCTCGAATCTGTAGACTAAAAATTGACAGTAGTTGTGTAGGGAAATATACACACACAAAATTTCACTTTATATATATATATATATATATATATATATATATATATATAGTAATTAGTAATTTATAAAATATATATGGCGATTAAGCTACACTGAATATTCTGCGTTTCATCCAACTATAGGATTCGTCAGGCTTATGCGCGAATTCTGTGGTTGCTTCTTGTTTTTATATATGTTGAGGATTTCTAGTTAGCCAATCAGCTTTCTAGTATCCACCGCGCCCCTTCCTATCAGCCAATGGGCATGCATTTTATCAAACAAAGGATGTGTTTTAGAATTAGGTTAGTGGTTTTAGGTAGACGTTCTCCTTTTATTTTATATATATATATATATATATATATATATATATATATATATATATATAAACACAATTACGTTGGCACTCGTTCTCACCAGGTCACCGGAGTTCAGCTACGATGAGCCTGGCTAGTACCAGATGGGTAACCATTTCCTACAGTGCCTAGCTTTCCTAAGAAAGCTAGGCACTGTATGTATGACGCAGAGTCGTATAAATTTCGAGGTTGGTATCTGGGGCGCATTAATTCACTGGGAGAGATGCACCCCCAGTTTTCGTTAAGACGTAAACTCTGTAAAATCCTGCAGTCTACTGTATGCTGTCTTATGACAGTCATCTGCACCGACAAAGATTAGCAGTAATACCAAGAAGTCTGGTTGGTTCTATACAAAGCATTCACCAGTATAAACAAATTATCTGTGGATTTTCGAACAACTTAGTTGTGGCGGAACCTCATACAACGAGATCAACAGGAGTCTTTTTTTTTTCTTAGTGAAAAACATATATTGAATTTAAAAATGAATAACACCGTTATAGACCGTTTAAAAAATAGGCAAAATAGCAATTCAAATACATGTATTTTTGTATTTCGTCTGTGGTCCATTTCCTCATTTCTTTCTCTGCGTGATATTTGGTTTGCGTTGATCATATTTGTTCACCTGTGTCTAGTCTGCAGTTTTCCGTTGCATGAAATAAGACTGACCAACATTCACAGGATGCCGATCGGGTCCTTCATGTTGGCTATCAGAGGAGCTCCTGCTGATCGTGACAATTCAGATCATTTTCTGGGACAGACTGTGTTCATATTTGTTTTTATAGTTTTGTTAGTGTACCAACAGACTCGAGCTTATTTTACCTGTCAGAAGATAGTGTTTTTCTATCCCATATATACACACACACACATATATATATATATATATATAATTTTGCGCTACGAAAGTTCCTGTCAAGAATTGTTAATGTCAACGTAATTAAAGGAATAAATTGTAAGATGTCAACATCATAAGATTTAGAATATAGACTTTTGTGATTTGTTTGTTATATGCACTGTAATTACATTGAGCTTCATACATTAAGGATTGGTATAACTAATATAATTGAAAATCATATTTCTATACTAGCAAGCTGCTGGGCATTGCTCGATCGTAAAATACGCTTAAATATATTTTGAATAATGCAGATTTCGTATTTATATTATATTGGATCCAATATATAGTAATGACTTAAAAAGTTTAAAAAAAAAAAAAGACTTGTGCGCCACCACCGAGAATTGAAACCAAAACGTTTAGCTTACGATTTACTTTTCCCTTTGACGTTACTGCTTGAGCTATGAAAACATGTTCGCTGTAAGGCTAAATATTAAAACATGAACCAATACATATTACGTTACGCATGCATGTTCGTAATGCCGTCAATCGACTTGGCAAATTCCTTTCTTTTTTTTTTCACTTTTGCACTGATTTTCCACGGCTAAAACCTAAATATAAAGTTTCGCATCGGTTCGAATACCTTGTATATTAAGTTTTGTCTGTAGACCAAGGGTTGACAGGAGTTTGGTAGGCAACATTTTTTTAACAAATATATATACGCATACATAAATAGATAAAGAGGTTTGTGTTTACTATAAGATTTTTACGCAAATATTTCGCAAGTATAAATCATGTAGAATATCTGCATGAATAGAATTACACGTAATATAATTAACTAAAGATGATCATTCCATAAAAAAACAGAAAAAACTAATAGGGAATTAATTAAAATCAATGTTTAAAAGAGTATGTAAATTAGGTAGATATTTTGCAGATAAATGCAATTCTACGACCCATATATAATAAATGGTGTTTAGTATGAATATCAATACACAAAAAAAATTATTTACGTGTGTGTGTGTGTAATATATATATATATATATATATATATATATATATATAGTGCACTATCACACACATTATACATATTAGATGTTTACAATTAAGAAAGTTGATCAGTTTCAATGATCCATAACTCAGAAGCAAAGACTTTCTGGATCTATATAGACGTGTGAAACATAATCCTTAAATTGTCATCAACTTTCTAGACACCTGATATTTGAAATTAGTGTAGTGCTCAAGGGCAAAAAACAAATGAATCTATGCAAAATGATTTATTTTTCTCAAATCATTTCATAGTAATAGAAATACTAGCCCCCCCCATCCCACCACTTCCTTCCACGAGGACAGTTAGGCACAATGTCAATTTTTAATGGGTGTGTATGGGGGAGGATGGATCCAGCTACCAAAAATTTTACTCTTTGAAGTAGACGGAAAAATAAAAATTGCTTAGTTTGCAAAGTTTTCTTCACTAAGACCAGAAGGTGAAGTGTAGTATAAAAACATGTTTTACACTTTGCTCCCAGCCTAAAGACCAAGAAAGTTGCGTCTCAAGTTAATTTGAAGAAAATGTAAACGCTTATTCAGAAATGGTTATAATTTCCGAATGAGAATGAGTTATATTTCTGTGCTAATCAATGCCTATTTTTGTGTCATCTCAAATTTTAGCAACCTATATATATATATATATATATATATATATATATATATATATATATTTGAACTACCTTCAAAAATCACGATTACAAGTATCTTTTTCTCTTTCCTTTTTTTATGGATTTACTTAAAGAAAAAAGTCAATAAAAATTATACTTGTTTTCTTCTAATTCTCCACTTTATAATAAAAAGTTTAATCCTACCTTGTATGCACTTTTTTTTTTTTTTTTACACGGTGGTAACCGCTTATCAAGGCCCGGAAGCCACTCAGGGATAAGGGTTATTGCAAGTATAAAGTATAGTACGTTAGTGTGGAGATTTATTGAAGTGTTTACTTGAGGTGGCGGTTCATTAGGAATTTGTTTACGTTGGACTTGAAGACATCCAGGTTGTAATCAGGTGAGAAGTAGGCAGACGGAACAGTTCCACAGGCGTGCAGTTCTAAGAAAGAAGCCTTGTTCATGGAATCTACGTTTGACTTAGGCACAGATAAGGAGTGGGGAAAATTTTTGACAGTGGATTCAGCTAGACGGGTGTCTTTCGTGAAAGATTGGAGTTTAGACGAGCACCTGCCATGAAAATAACGATAAAACAAGGATAGGCTTGCAACGTCTCTTCTGTGGGAGAGAGGTTGCAGGGTAGAGAAAAGGGTATCCCCCACTAAGCCACGAAGTCTATTTTCTACTCTGTCAAGGCAGGATAGGCTGTTTTTAGCAGCTCCTGCCCAGATATGGCAGCAGTATTCCATCCTTGGACGTACTTGGCTTTTATATAGAGAATTGCATCAGTAGTTGAAATAAAGTTGAATACATATTTTCCCAAAACTTGAAATCGGACCAACTACACTGACACAAGTAAGAACAAAATACCATGTTAAAATTGTGTGTGTATATATATATATATATATATATATATATATATAAAACCTTTGTTGTAATAAGAAAAGGTGAATCTGCATATCTTATTCCGCCATTATATCTTAATTTGCTTCAGTTGTGTCGATCCGTTACACCTTTGAATTGTATTGCTTTTTATGAACTTCCTTTATATACTATTAGAAATGTGTGTGTATGTGCATATATATATATATATATATATATATATATATATATATATATATATATATATATAACAGTAAAGAGACCAGAAAACTTCTGTTTGGCTATACCTTCTATTTTTCCCCATTTTTTTCTTATCTTTTTTTGCAATGGTCGAAAGTCTCATAAGTATTGGTCATAACGTTTTTACCGGTTGGAATCGGCATCCTCAGCGAAAGTAAGTGGAACACTGAGAGAGACAGTCAGTGGAAAGTTTTACTAGTAGCGGATAGGTGTCAGTGGCTGTTAGATCCGGCATGGGACAAGCCAGTTGCTGGAATCAGTAACTGAGATCAGGAGGGGGGGGTAAGATAAGCATTTTAAGATGTATGGCTTCTAGTATCTTCAGTTTTTTAATGTTTGTTTCATGATGTATTACCTGTATTTTGAAAAAGATGTTGCTCAAATACACACAATTCATTTCTTCTGAGGAGATGATCATTCATCGAAAATTCATGGATTAAAGAAATTACTTCGAATATTGTATCCTTTGTTCAAATAATAAAGTTTTGTTCTTGTTATTGAACCTACAACCATCGACAGTTTACAGACGGCAGTTTTCACCTGGCCAGCCTTGTTCAGTCGTAAAATATGCTTAAATATATTTTAATATATGCAGATTTTCTACTATTACAGAGCCAATTTTCTATAAAAAAAAAAAATATATATAATATACTTATTTCAAAAGATAAAAAAAATGACTTGGGTGCCATCAACATGTTTAGCACTTCAGCCGCATTCCCTGCCGTTTGAGCTGACCCGACAGACAAAAAAGATTTAAATTTAAACCACTTTAAGCTATGATTGAATTTTCGCATGCGTAAAAAGTAATAGAAATGTCGGCAAGTTGAAATGAACATTTTCCGTTTCAGCTTGCCGACATATTTCTGTACATGTTATTCATTCATCTAAACAAAGATTTTGCTCGTTGTAAACCATCCTTGGTGTATGATTACTATCTCTTGTTAATTTCAATGTTATATGACCAGTAGTTTAAGAGTTTATCGGTTAAATATTTACACACACACACAAACGCATATATACATCTGCTGTGGTATTCATACAGATAAAGAAGTTATAAGTGTTGGGATGAGAATCGGAAAACTCGGACATTTGGGTAGAATCTGAAAAATTTTACACCTATGATGAGTTTTTTTTTTTTTTTTTGACTATACAAAATGATACAAGTGCAATATATTTATTAAAATATTTTTTAATTACGACATAAGGCTAAGGGCAACAGGACCCCCAGATTTTGTTTTGATTC
>NC_136500.1:57917104-58079604 GCF_053919585.1 Euprymna scolopes
AGAAGTATTTTAAATAAAATATCAGCCAAAGTTACATTCCCAGATATTCATTGTTTGTCATGCTGAATTTATCGCACAACTCTTCCACATTAACACATTCGATAAAATTCTATAATTCGATAAGTTGTATTTTTACTTGTAGTTATTTTTCTACTTGATCATTTTTCGTAATTTTGAGAATTTATACTTATTGCATCATGACATGTAAGTACTATGTACGGGTAATAATGGCGGCAAAAAAGATGCAGGGACATAGTTTTAAAAGCCGGTTTATGATTTTTTGTAGGTCTCCGACTAATTTTTTTTATTGTATTTGAAAGATTAAAGCCTAGTTAATTTCCAAAACGAAAACATTTGTACATGTCAAAAAAATAGTGAAAATGAAAACGTTTTTCACTGTCACATTCGGAAGTTGACAAATGCAGCTAAATTTGGAAGTTAAATAAATTCATTGTAAAAATTCCTTGAAAATTAGATATTAGTTTTCTGGGTCTAATTCAAAGATAATTAGTAAAGTCCTAAGATATTGAATTAAATTTAAAAAGAAAACAAAAGCACCTTGTTTGTACAAAAAAATAGCTTAATTAGCTTCCAACAGCGAGAGATTCTGGTTTCGCACTAAGAAAAACAAACGAAGTCATCTAAGAAGGCGTTCTACGGAAGTCTAAAACATCAGAAAGTCAAAAGGCTGTCTTAAAATGACGTTAAGTAGTTGTAGGGTGTGCTGGTTTTCTTTCTTTTTTTTTTCCAGCTGTGTATCCGTACAATCCTATGGTGAACGTTTTTATGATTTTTACCATTTTTTTAGTTTAATTATTTTTGTGTTCCTGCTTTAAATTTTTTTTTTTTTTTTCAAGATTATATAACAATTATGTTACGCCGAAAGTTTCACGTTCATCCAAGCAAAGAAAATATTAGAATCTTGCATATAAAAATTACGCGAAACGTTAATCTAAAAAAAAAATAGAAATATTCTTTGCAATTAAATTGTTTTGTATGAAAATGTTAAATAAACAATGTCTAATTCAATGGTAATATTAGTAGTTCGAGAAATTATTATTATTTTTTTTTAGTTATATCGAATTTATTAATACGAACTTTTCGTAATGTTTCTGTTATACCGGCCTTCCTTGAACAGAGGAATTTACACCGATTAGCACTATGAATAGCGCTAGTAATTCCAACACCGGTGAGAGAGATGCGACTGCACTTCAACTTCTAGCCGAGTGCCCAGCAGATATACACGCTTTCCTATCTTTGTACATTATTGTTAATACACTTGTTCCTTAACCGAACCTCGACTTGATTGTTCTTATTTTCACTGTTGTTCCACGACCCAAGATTGACGATAAGGAATCGAAACGGCCAGCACTGCAGAGAATCACCAAAAGTGATTGAAATAAAGATTCGTAAAATTTTTACGGCAGAACACCTTCGTCATTTCAACAGATATTTGGATACGCAAGGATTAACAGCGAATTAATTACTACAATAGTAATTTAGCGACAGGAAAAAACTTGCTACCAAAATCTACAGCGAAAAACGCGAATGTTGTCAATTATTTAATAATTGAACACACCAAGTGTTTTAGAAAGGAAAAAAAGGGTTCATTATCCAATGTGGCTATTATTGATGTTTTACTCGACATTGAAGGATTTCTTTTCGTTTTGCCTTTTCAGTTTTCAATTCCGGAGAGGATATGGTGATAATCTCATTAAAAAACATTTGCCAGGCTTAGCTGTGATGTTTAGGGTGTTTAGGGAGCAAGTAGCAAGAGAGAATCGAATATCGGACCGTGAGAGTTGCATATTCCCAATTAACTCCAACCCCCTGTTTTTGAACAAATATTTTTAAGATACGTAAACTGTAATCGACAAAACCTGACAATATTATTCTAATTCATCTGCATTTTTTTTGTTTGAGTAAATATCAAGTGTTAAAAAACGTTTTGTTGTTTTTTTGTTGTTTTTTTTTACCAATTTTTATTAATCTCCTTATTTTTATTTAGTTCTGTTGTCAAATTCTTTATTCACTCAGTTTTTTTCAGACAGCAATCACGTTGTCTCTTTTTTTTCTCTCTGAACATCCCTGTAAAAGACATTACATTCATGTCTTTATACTACGAATGATTTTTTTCTTTCATGGCTCCTTTAAACTGTAACGTGGGACCGTCGCAACTTGTAGGGGACTAGGATATATAAATACCCCAGTCCCATTACAAAAGAATAATGAAACGAATGGGAATTGAAGGAAACAAAGACTCAATTAATGGATAAGATAAACGTCGTTTATTTGCTGTTGAAAGAACTGAACGTTTTAGTTATAACATGTCCGCGCGTATGCAACCAATGTTCGTTGCAGGACTGGTGTTGTAGCAAGAAAAGGAAATGTTTTCATCTCAAGTTCGGGTCACTATTGTTTGTTCGCGCGTGGGAAGAGAAATAAATGTTGTAGGAAAATTGAGAATGGTAGTCCAGCGTGTGTATGCATTGATAAGGAATGAACTTTTGTAGGTTTGTATAATTAAACAAAGCGTACTTATCTTTTCAGACGACGGGGGTGGTAAGTGGGTGGCCGGTCGTGCTACTTCGGGGATATATGTCCAGGCTTTTAACTTGAAAGCGGCGACTACTTTTATCAACGACTAGCAGCGCGGCGTCTTTGCCTCCTGTGTTTTTCTCCTTCTTTTTCTTTGGTTTGTGTGAAATAGGCATTGTTAGAATTGAAGGCGTCTTGGCCCATAACTTGAGAGCGTCGTCGGTTTCAGTTCACTGGTGCCTTATTTCTTTTTCTTCTTCATTTCCTTAGGTCGGTGGGAGAATGTCCGTGCGTTCACTGACGCAGCTGGGCGAATCTCCTTTCTTTTCTTTCTGGTCCCCTCATTTTATAGTCGTAAACCGGCTCCCAGCGGCTGTGATATTTTAGGCCTTTATTTTCGGCGGGGAGCTCTGCCATTGGTTGATAATTCTTTTATGGTTTCTTATTTTTCTTTTTCCAAACGGAAGCGATGCGTGGAGCCATGTGCAAACGACGATTTTTTATTTTGTCTCTTATGCTGGAGACGTTAGCATCCGGTTGGCATGTTCCCACAAACTACAAACAAATATAAATTTATAAATCCGGGTCAGCATTGTTTTCTTTTTAACAAAAGCATTTATTGTCGTTATTTTCCCGTCTCGACATAACTTAAAAAGGCTCTCGCTGCCACATGTACATCTAACCTAAACGCGTTTCTTTCTTCCGACCGCAATCTCGCCACAGCCAGCCCATTCTCCCCTTCACTTTACACGCCCGTCTCTTTTAGCGTCGACTTTGTTTCTCTTCGACCATGTGATGCCATTTTTTTTTCTTTTTCTTCAGACACAAGCCAGAGCACACTTGCCAATTTGCATACATGTTCCAACGCTGCTCTTGCTGCTAATACAATCGTTTGCCCTCCATCCATCGGCTGCTGCTATTTTCATATGCGCTATGTTACAAAATCTGCATATGATAGGAATTGTCAAGACCTACTCTGGCAGTCTATTCCACGGAACTTAGAGAATGCTACTTTTTTTTTAAATAGACAAAAGTGACTGTCGTACACCATTTTTAGGTGTTCACGAAGACGAAGACTGCGACTTTATGTCGAGTTGAAAAAAAAAAACTGCTCGAAAGGTAGATTTAAATTTCCGTTAATGATACACTAGAAATTAACTCCATTCGCATCCCTCATTGTTCATGTGAATTTTTGGCTTGATTTTCTTTTTTTTTCTTTGAAATCCAGATTTTCAGTTCCGGGAATCAAGGTTTGACGATGAATAGAAGGTACTAATGTAGATATGTGATGATCATGTAAGTTTGTACGTGTTTTTCTATTGAGCTACAGTAGAAAGGTGCAGTTTCGTGATATCAGTTATCCACGTGTTTTTTCCAGACTTTTATTCCATCTATTTTTTTCTGTTTTATTGAAAATAATTTTTTTTTAAAGTTATTTCTTTATTCAATCAGATTTCACTCCTCTGTTTCTTCAGAATCTAATCATTATCTATTCTTTCTTAGTGCGCTGATCATAGATGATCGGGAATTGTTAATCTATGACTGTTTACTATATGAATTTAAACTGGATGTAGTTATACCTTTTTTTTCTCAAGAGTCGTATAGCATTTGGAAATTATGCAGTAAAGGAACTAATAGTTTGAAATTAGTTTCCATAGTTTCATTTCAGATATAAAACTCTTGAATGTTCACCATAATCTGTTGTTCTTTATATATATATATTTTTATTTATTCTATATATATATATATATATATATATATATATAATTAACAGCATATCAGCCTTATTGGGGAAATTTAATGCTGAATTTTAATTGCTGAATTAATTTGGAGAAAAAATCTGTATGCTTCAAGCTGTTTATATCTTCAAATAGGTATTTGTAGTGTTTGGTTCGTTTGTAGTTCTCATGTCATTTCACTTCATGCAACGCGTGTCCTCAACCCTCGCTGGTCAAATTTTACTTCCATACATCACACTACACGAGCCTGATAGACTCTTCTCTAAAATTTATTCTGAATTTGCGTACTTCTGGAGGGATGGAAATTGTTTATATTTTTCTGATAAACTTTCTAATGTTAACGATTATATACTTTTTAAAAATCAATTGATATTATTTTTTTCTTTTTGTATAATATGCAAGCTACGTCGAGTAGATCTGCTAATTCGTAATTGGTTGTTTTGTTTTATGGCATATCAATTGTTTTCAGATTATTTCATGCTGAATTCAGTGATTTTTGAAACGTTTTTATTTCATATCTCAAATATTCTTGGTGTTTGTTTGGCTGTTTTGTAGAGAAAAATTGTTTTTGCAGAACATGATTGAGTTTTTCAAAAGGAAAGGAATAAACAATAACAATGTTTGCATTTTACACCATTATCTGGAAGACCTATTTTTTTCAATGATGATTGATATTGAATGAATTCAAATGTAACAGATTATGGTCTCACCTCATATTTTTATGTAAGAAAATAAAATGTTAGATCTGATGAGCTCAGAGAAAGATTAAATCTGAACAGTATAGGGAGATGTGTGTGGAACTGAAGATTTTGACAGTATGGTCACGTTAAAAAATGGATGTTCCCGAGTTAGTAAATATAAAAGTTAAGGTAGCAGGTTCAGTCCACAGAGGAAGGCCAAGGAAGTGATAAGGATGGAATTGTGAGGAAGAGGTATATATAACAGATAAGTTAATTTGGAAGTCAATATCTAAAAGCTGTTAAACACATGACAACATGTTAAACGAACGTATGATGATAATGAGATGAAAATTAGGCACAAAAAAACTACATGAACTGGAATAGATACACTGAGAGCATTGCTAAGGCTGCTGCAAACAAAGTTAGTTCTCTCTACCGTGCTAGAAAACTACTTACACCTGAAAGTATCCTGTACCTCTATAAGGCCACCATTATCCCATGTATGGAGTACTGTTGTCACATTTGGGATGGTGCATCTGCTACTTGTCTCTCTCTCCTGGGCAGGGTTCAAAAGAGTCGCCAATCTGATAGGTCCTGAATTGTCATCTAGGCTTCAGCCTCTGTCCCATCGACGAAATGTTGCATCCCTCTACTTGTTCTACAAGTACTTTAATGGTGAATGCTCTGACGAACTCCAAGCACTTGTGCCCCCACGAAGTGAATACACCCGACAAGCAGCTAAATCCCACCGCTTCACAGGAGAGATCCCTAGGTGTAAGAAGGCCTTCTACTCCAATAGTTTCTTCCCCCAGAACTGCTAGACTTTGGAACTCCCTTCCGGGATTCTGCTTTCCAAACTGTACTGACATGCAGAAGTTCAAGTGTAATGTGATCTTGCTACTCATCTCCTTTCATAATACCTCTTCAACTTTTATTATTTTTCAGCTGTGTAAACACATCCCGATAGTAGCCCACTGCTTCAAAGTGGCACTGTGCCTTGTTTGGGGTGAAAATTGAATAAAAAAAAATTCTTCCTATGTATTTCACCCACACAATAGCAGAGTTAGACACGGTCATTTGTAAAATAAAACGCCAGTATTAGCCAATGATGTTACCCTGGCTTTATTAGGGATTTTGCATATTGCGCCATCAAATTCGTTCTGCCAATCACCTCGACTAATTTTCAGCTCACTTTCTCGTATACTTTGCTCAACGATGTACTTGTTGGAAAAACGTTTTTCAGCTCTGACTTTTATAACAACAAAAACCATTTTGATTTGCGTCAGCCAATCAGAACATGTTTTGCTTGCCATAATGGCACAAGTAGATAAATAAAATAATGGCGCATTCTTGCTTTAACCACAGATCGTTCCTTTTGAGCCATATCCACCGGGATTATTTTTCAGCTGTGTAAACACATCTTTTTAAAGATCTCATCCTTTTCACGTCGGAAAAAGGCAAACGATCATCCCCCACTCGTAGAAATCTAAATATAACCATTACTTATTTTATGAGTAATCTCCTCCAATCCATAATAAAGGTCGGTATGTACGTTTTGTTTTTACTTGGGTGTAATCATTTATCAAGGCCCGAATGCCACTCGAAGGCAAGGGTTAATGAATGTAAGGCTGTAGTGTAGTAATCGTTAATGCTGTAAAGTGGGTAGAATCTGATTATGGGGACGGCTCAATAAGAACTTTTTTATATTGGATTTGAAGGCTACCATGTTGCATTCAACTGTGAAGCAGGACAGCAGAACAGTGTTCCACAGGCGAGCAGTTCTTAATTTAGCTTAAATTTTCAGTTTTCGAAAAAATTACAAGTGCGAACTTTCTTTTTGGCGTGTGTGTGTGTGTGTGTGTGTGTGTGTGTGTGTGTGTGTGTGTGTGTGTGTAATTCATCATGCAAACGTTAGCTAGTAAACCATATACCTTTGTCTAGTCTCCTGGTGAAACCATTCCAAGTGGTGAAAGGGCAACCGATAAAGCCACTGGACTCTGAACTCTATCAATGCTGGTTCAGAAGTGGTGATGTTAGAGATTGTGTAACCTTTGCTTTACTAGAGATTCCCTGTGCAGGCACCATTACAGGGAGGGGCATCCACTGTCGCTTCAAATTGAAAGGTCTTTTTTTATATTATATTTAGAAAAATACTCATCCCAGCATGGGTAAAATTAATTCCTGAACCGAACAGTTATGTACCCCTTTCAGGTTTCCTTACGAAGATACAGAATCAAGATATGATAATTATATATGGACTCTTTATTCTAATTTTGATCCAAATCCATTATGATTTTCATTTAAGAAAACCTCTAAAGTTAAGGCTTAAGCTTAAGGGGTCTTAAGAAGAAATTGAAATTCAGGGAATCTTGTTAATCGGTATCTTATGACTATGGATAAAATTGAATGCAAATCTGATATTCGAATTTTCTAAATGGGAGGTTGTTTCCATATTTTGTCCTCTATTACCCTCTAGAATTCTCCAAAGAAATTGAAATTTTATTAAAGGATCCTTAATCCTTACTGTTAAAATTTCACAAAAAATCAGAGCTATCTGGATTTTCACAAATCCTTTCCAGCATACAAATGCATAAGCATAATTTATATAGATAGAAATAATTGTATGAATGTGTATGTGAGCGTATATCTTGGCAAGAAGTTAATTCTTAGACTGGTGTTGCTAAGAACATAAATATTTTATTTTAAACTATATAATTGAGGGGGGCTCTTTCAAGTCGAAATATACAAAAGACAGGAAACACACTAGCCTAAAATTCTAACAAAGAATATGATTTCGCTTATCTTCAACGATAAATATAATTAAGCAACAAAATGTGCCGTTGCACATGTGCAGTGATATATTTTGTATGGATAATGAAGTTTTAGTGCACTTATGCATACATCGATTGTATCGATTATAAAGATCAATGACTTCACTGAGCAAGAAAACTTAAAAACAAGAGCACGTAAATAATAAAATATATGACAAATAAACAAACTAAATTCGATGGTATGTGTTAAAATGGAAAGACCTGATAATCAAGAATTCCTTTCACTCCACTATTAAAAAAGGCCATGCAACAGTTAAGTGTCGCTGTTCAGCTTCGCTCTAGAAAAAGGCATGCAAGATTTGGGTGAAACGTTGAGATGGACCTTTTAATTTTTAGTTTGTCGTTTTCCTATTATGACAAAGTGCACTCCGAATCGCCTACAAAGCCATCATTCATCGCTGACAAGTGTATTGAGAATCTTACTGATCATGTAGAAAAATTAAATTCTGGAGCACAAAAGGTTGCTCGTTTTAATGGTACTAATCCTATCTTTTCAGCTCTTGAACTTTTTGAGTGTAAAAAAAAAAAAAAAATAGACTGCTTTACTTTTGGAACGACCCTCGCCTATATCTTTATATAAATAAAGTTAGGCATGTGCATAGTTTTATATATTTCTTTGGATAGGATATACTCGTAAACTAATTAACCGATCATTATGAATTATTAACACAGCATAAAGGGTCTACATGTGAGCTATATTGAGTTGAATTTAGTTTTGTGCTAAGGGGGCAAAGAAATAGAAGCTTTTCCTGAAAATCGGATACTTTCGACTTTTGCAAAATGTTAATAGGTACTAAACACCAAGTTTCAGTTTCTTTTGAGGGTTTTAGGGAGGGGAGAGTAAGAGTTTAACCTCCCATTTAAAAATTCAAATATGGAAGCTCATAATAAATATTAAGAATATCTATTATGCATTGCATTATTTATTTAGAAAGAAAATTAGTCAACTATTTTTTAGTTTTTAGTCACCCCCACCCCCCCCACAAAAATGTAAAGTATGATAATCGTTTGAAAAACGTTACTTTTAAAGTCAGATAAGAAAGCAAGAAACTTTGAAAATAGATGCTATTCTATTTATACTCCTATAAATTCGTTTTTCTTTTGTGTGCATTGATATTCATATTAAAAAAAAACTCTTTTCTATTTATTTAAAAAGAAAATACAATTTTCTTATATATGGGTCATGGAATTGAATTCATCTTCAAAAGATCTAGCTAATTTGCATATTCTTTTTAACATTCATTTTAATTAATTCCCTATTAGTTTTTTCGGTTTTCTTATGGGATGATCGTTTTTAGTTAACTATTGCGTGTAATTATATTTATGCAGATATTTTACATGATTTACACTTGTATAATATTTGTGTAAAAAGTTTACAGGACACACATTATTGTTTCCATATTTATGTATACGTATATATTTTTGTTTAATCTATCTATCTGTCTGTACATTTCTCTGCGCAATAACTCTGTCAATTTTTAGTCTACATACTCGAAATTTGATATACAGGGTACTGAGATTTGGAAAAATCTTTGTGGTCAGTTTTCGGCCAGAAATTTGGATGTTAAGAGGTCAAAGTTCAACGATTTGATCTTTGAGAACTCTACCAAACTCCTCCGACAATTTGGGGTCTAAGCACTTGAAATTTTAGATATAGATTCATTGGACATGGATCTAACGTAATAACTTGATTTGAGCCCAAAACAATAAAAATGAAGGGGTCATAATAAGGGTCAAAGTTAAAAAAATTGACCGTTTTTTAATTTTTTTTTTATTTATTATTATTTTTTTTTTTTTTTTTTTTTTTTTGCTCAGCATACACCTCCAAACACCCGGACTAGTTATATCATAAAAGTATGATGAGTACAAGACGAGAAAAACTGACGGTGAACACGTGTTTATGAATCTGTGTACTCTCTTCAAACTTACATCTATTGCACATATGCTTTATCATCGATATGAAGAACTCCTTATATATGCAGCAACTTATGGTGAAAATATGCTTCTTCAATTATAATTTCCTCCTTTATTTATAAAGCTCGGTGTGTGTTAAATATAACTACGGAACACATGCAAATAAATGACAAATGTTTATTTTCCAATTTCCAAGATGTTGTTCATCTTACCGTTTATTTCTTTCAGCATGTTGAAATGTCAATTCTTGACAGCACCTGTTTCGGAGCACAGAAACAATCGTATAATTATGTCAATGTTTGAATGTTTTCCACCTCATAAGAAGAATAAGAACTCATTAATTTTAAATGAAAATAAAAAATGTAAGCATGATTACATAAATCCAGAAAAAAAAATCAGAAGAGTAGTTGCAATTGTTTTGATATTTATGCAATCTTTATATATCTTAGAGAGAGAGAAAAATCATTATTTCAATCACAAGTTAAGCTGGTAAGTTCTCTTTTTTTATCCTTAACAATAAACTTTTACCAGTTCATTTTACTGATTATGTTAAACCTTTATAGCATATATTGGGGCTCGGATCAAAGTGTAATATCTGTTATTGTATCTGTTAAAGGAAGAGAAATCCGTCTAGACTGAATTAATTTTTGTTTTTATCCCAATCTAGTGGCCCTTTTGGGAAGCATTTTTTTTTCTCTACATTACAAAAGTCTGTTTTGTTTCTAATTTCACCCTCTTGGTGTTGTAAATCAATAGGGACTTTTAGGGCAGCAATGAATAAAAACAATTAATCTAAAAATTAATTTCTAACAGCTGTCGCGTCTATTCAAATCAACAACATTAACTTAAAACCAAAGAGATACAAAAACGTAGTGTATGTGAGAGAGAGTGGGAGTGATTGAAACTTTGTTGTATAATGATATTATACTATGTTACATGGAAAAACGCAATCAATTTTGTCTTGAGGGAACATTGTTCTGCACTAATTAGTTCCTTAAAGTGTTTGGGAAAATCGATGGTTATAACTTTGGGATTATGTCCTATACGTGTAAAAAGACTGTTTATGTGGTGGTTTTCAATCATCAATTTGGCATAAAGCACTCATTCTAAATCAACGGCCTATAACTTTTGCTCGTTTTGAACGGTTTAAAATTCTAGTTATTACATTTCATTTTTTTTTTTTTTTTCCAAATTGCAAAAATATTTTCTTCTAAAACGTATGTTCAGTTAAGATATATACATTTTCTTGATTGAAATATTTTAGTTTTTGGAGTTTTAGCCTAATGCATAGCACAAACTATTTATCTGCTATTATATCAACGTTGAATCAATGAAGAATATTTTTCTTATATATTTTAATTACACAAAATATATCCTAAAATACTCCTCAGTTTTGGGATTGAGATACAAATTATAATTAAAAAGAAAACTTCCATTTAATTTTTTCAATTGGCTGTAATTTGCAATTAACTCACCAAGGGATCCATCTCTTGAGTTTGTCTATCACTTTCACCCTCATTCACTATGTTGTGTGTCCTACCCTGCACTCTTATTTTATCGTGTACATTTTTTTCCGTTTAACAGACGAAAGTATAAAGAAAGACAAGACCAAAGATTTGAATAGTCAATTATAAACGAAAGAAAATAACACAAGTCCTTGTAATATTTAGTCCATAGCTATGGAGAGAAAGGGGGGGGGATATAGCTATTAAGAAGAGGGCAATTTTATTCATATTTCATTTTTTATATTAAACTGGCTTTGCAAACTCCTTTTTCTCTAATTCAAATAAGCTTATCAGAGTTTAATGAGTAATCCAACGGATCACGCTTTTTTTTCCAATTTTTTTAGTAGATACAGTAGTAAATTAATTAGGACTGAAATCCGTTTGTGTACTTTTACTCACAAGTCAGTCAATAGTGACAACACATCCAGTTAGCAGCAGCGGCGTATTTCTATTATTTCGGTTTTTAAAAGAAAATAAAGAACAAAGGGAGAAGTGTTCAAATAATACGTACGTATTTGTGAAAATTATACTTTGCTATAAATAGAATAATTCATTTTTGATCAGCGATAGCAGTAAACAAAATGATAATGAAAAACAAGGAATTGAACATTTTTTTTATTTTTTTTTTTACTATTTTTGCTTCAAATAAAAAAAACCCTTTCTTTTGCAATTCGTTTTAGTAAATACTTCTCTTCAATGATATGTGGGAGAGGGAGGAGCATCTAGATTAGAGACGAGGGGGAGGCATACAGTTATATTCAAACTCTCCGTTTGTTATAATATTTCCCTGTACTAGGACTTATACTTGATCTGTCAATGTTCATGAATACTATTGGAAAAAGCTCAGGATCCACCATCAAATCCGCATTCATTGGAGATGCTGAAATCGATGCGGCACACTCTGAAGACTAAGTTAATAACTTTTCCAAGAGAAGAAAAATTTCAATATAGTCAGAATACTTGCATTGCTTCAAGAGTTAACAGATGAAATCATGATGACACACTGGTTTCCACAGGATGATTAAAGGTAAGCAATGTTCAGTCTGGCCATACTGCAATGGTTGACTATTTAGATGCTGTAAGCAAAACTCTGTATAAATGTGTACCATATTTTCTGGGAAATAGAATCAGCAATAAACCAACATTTTATCATGGGGATGGTTCAGGCCGTCTGATTCGTTTAATGCTACAAGAATGGGGATAAGAACCAAACGTAAAGATCCCTTTTCTAAATGAGACTACCACTACTGTATATAGAACATAAAAACTATTGCCCTTGGAAGATTGGTTAAATATAGAGTACAGTGGATAATCTAAACTTTAAAAGATGCTTAGGCAACATCAAACCTTTACACATATACAATAGGTATATTCTGAAAGAGAGTTGAAAACTTTGGAAACCGACAGAAGAATATTCACACGCGTGTGTGTGTCTTCGAAGCTTTTTTAAATTTGACAATTATGAAAAAAAAAATGTTTATAAAAAAATGTTATTTTTCATCCTTCGTTGGAAAATTATTTTGTCAGTAAGTCATTTAATCCCCTGCAATCCCTGAAAAAAATGCTTTCTCGAACTCGTAATAGTCTTACGTTTTCGGAGATCATCAGTTGTTTACCATGAAATACTGTTTCGGGGAGATATATATAATTTAAATGAGAAATTTGAAAACTTTGAAGTGTCAGATAAAATGATAAAATCATTTTTTTTTTCTTGTAAGACCAATATTTCGCTAATAAATAGCCTCTTCAGGGTAGGAAGTCCGGTCCATGATTTTTTTTTTTTTTTTTTTTTTTCATTTTGGTGTTATGATGGAGGGCTCCATCATAACACCAAAAAAAAAATCACGGACTGGTCCTCCTACATGCAGTGCCTGCTATTCCTAAATGGTCACCGATGTGGTACTGACCAGGCTCAACATTGCTTAACTCGGGTGATCTAACAGGAACTAATGAGTCGATGTGATTATGCCCTATATGCATATGTACACTTGTAAATGATTAAACGGTAAATGAATTTGTGCTGTAGTCATATATTTTGTAAATCTATAATATAAAATGCAGTTGTATGTTTGTATGTCCGGCTAAAAGTTAATAATGCAAAAGAATCGCCCACAAGGTTGATATTTTCTTGATTAGCGTTTCCCCAAATAAATAATATCTAACTTTTTTAAAATTATTTATTCTTTGACCCTAAACTGGCGAGGATTATGCACAAACTATAGGGAAGTAACTGGCTTTTTTAAATCAAGGAATGAATTTTCTTATGTTAACTCATTCCTAGAGGAATCTATAAATGTGTGTGTGCATGTCAAGAGTGAAATGGGCTTGGCATAGAAGAAAAAGAGGTCGGGAAAGGAAATGGGCAAAATGGAAGAGAGGAAAAGATAGATTGAAATTTTAATAGAAATGTTACAATTTTCTTCCTGACACAGTTGGGTATCCCTGATAGAAAATAAACAATAGTTTCTATGTAACCGATAAATGGGATCCTGACAGGTAGCCACTACAAGTCAACAGACCTACAAGTATTGGTAACGAAGGGATGACTCGATATTTATCTTTCTCCCATGACTAGATGTGACGAGGGTCGGAAAGCATCTTAGGGAAAGAGCACTCTGCTCTGCAAAATATTGCCTGAACAATCCTGTCAGCATTTTCCAGTATTCAGTTGCCATTTTAAGTGATTAGCCGTAAACTAACTCCTTCTCAAAGGGAGAAGGGAAAGCCTAGGAAGGGGGGTGTTCTGGGTGGATGCACAGGACCAAAGTCATACCTCAGTCAAAAAGGAAAATGACATCCCACCTTTTAGAGCCAAGGAAAAACTTCTGGCTGATTCCACACTCCTCAAAGTTCTGAAGGTTTAGGCCTCCATAGTAGATATAGTTTTAGCAGATTGGTTGTGGATGGGAACTTTAATAGTTGATAGGGTTTGAAAATAAGGTAGGTAAAAAGAAGTTTGAAAGGTCTTGCAAAGATAAATTCTGGAATGGTTGGGTTATGACGAACACCTTGTCCAAGGGTGTCCAAGACAGTTTAATATTATGCCAGAAACAAATTTTATTCAACCTGCAGATGGGACCCTAACATGTATTACAACTTTAAATTAAAATAGACTTGGAAGTTGTGGTAATTAAGGTTGACTGCACGTCCCACCTACTCCTAATCTACAAAATTTAGGTTTCACCACCAGATGCATTTTAAGGTAATATCAAAGGTCATGAGAATTTGAATATATCAAAGGTCATGAGAATTTGAATGCATCAGATGTACAAAAATGTGACTAGACCAATAAAAGGAATAAACGATCCTAATTTAAAAAAAAATTAAATTAATTAAAAAAGTAATTAAAAAATTAATTAAAAAATAATTAAAAATTTTTTAAAATTAATTTAAAAATTAATTAAAATTTTTTTTAAAAATGTTGAAATATTTCGATTGAACTATTTCCCTGGAGAGAATATTTAGGGGTGATTTAATTGAGATCTTCAATAAAAAGCACTTCCGGCAACTGCTGAATGTATGCGTTCTTTGAGTTCATCTAGATTATCAATTTTATTCTGGTACTGCTTTAATGAAATCCCATGCCAAGAAATTGAGAAGTTCGGAGAACGAGGAGGCCATGGTCTCCCTGACAAATCCATCTATCTGGAAAGTGTTGATTCAGGTTCTCTCACACAATCAGAGCCTAAATAGCATGGTGCACCATCTTGTTGGCACAACAATAACATCATTCACAAGTTGAGACTCTTACTCTTTAGACAGGCTCCAAAAGTTTAAAATCTAATAGGTCTCGCACTGTCAGCCAAGCTGCAAACTCTGCCCCATCACCGTAATGGCGCATCCCAGTGCCTGTTTTATAAGTAATTTAATGGAATGTTCTCTGCTGAACATATAACACTTGTGCCTCCTCAACTAGCATACCCTCGACTAACCCGACAAGCAAAATCCCACCCCTTCACTGTTGAGGTTCCTAAATGCCGGAAAATCTTCTACTCTAATAGTTTATTCCCTTGGACAGTTAGACTTTAGAATTCATTCCTTATTTCCTGCTCTCCTGACTGCACTAACTTGCTGAAGTTTAAATGTAATATGAACAAATACCTTGCTACTCAACTTCCCACAGTCCCCTGTTAAACACGATCACAAATGGTAATCCTTTACATTCCAAGTGGCAATGCTTTGTTTAGGATGAAAGAGTAAAAATCTTTTTTAATTAAAAAAAAAAATCTGATGGATCATGTCTAGATAAATGATGCTTGTGACAGTAGCTTCTTCAAAAAAGAATGGGCCATAATTTTTTAACATAGTCACTCCGAGCTACATATTTACTTTAAAATAGTTCTTCTCAAACTGGAAATTTATTGTCAAAAAAAAAACTTTCCTAACAATCTAGCAGACAGACTTTTTCCTAATAGAGAAATATATCTTTGGAACACATTGCTAGAACATAATGAAAATAGTTCTCATTCGTTCATTTATTCCACATGAATCGAAGATTTTATTGTTGGCATTGGCTTTCCCTAATATTTTTCTAGTTAGAATTCTTTCTAGAAAGTACTTAGAAGAGGAACCACAGGAATATCCTAAGTGAAAGTGTTTCTGTGAAACGAACTGGATTCGAACTTGGCACACCCAAGTTATTAGTTTGTGTCATTAACCACTTAGTCACTGCCACCTTCCATCTCTCTAATGTAATTTCTTAAAATGGATTAAAGCATTGGAGAAAATGATAAAGATGAGTTTGAGAGAAAGAGAGATAAATACACACCTGGTCAGAGATATATTGCTTTAGAAGTTAATTTCTAAACGCCGTCCAGCGAATGCCAGTGTATAAAACTGATGTTAAATTGATTGTATGGAATTTACATAAATTAGGCAAATATTGTAGGTTTTGGACTACTTTTTTCATCTTGAGTGTGATTAGCACAACGTTTCAGCTGATGTAACTTCCGACCTTCTTCACTTGTATCTTGTCAAAGTCGAGAAATCTGCAGGAATTTCAAACGGAACCCTTTATTTAGTCCACAAGGCATTTTATCTAATTCACAAGAATTTAATATAATGGAAAAAGTACTAGGTAAAATTCAGTTGTTCAGATTCAATTCTCAGTACAGTCAATACTAAGAATAGAATTGCAAATTACTTAAGACTTCTAACCGGTTATGTCTGACAGAAAAAGTCTGCTACCATTGTAGACTCCATTAAGAGATTCCGTTTAAATTTTCGTAAAGATTCCCGAGTTAGACAGAAAGATTCCCGAGTTAGACAGAAAGATTCCCGAGTTAGACAGAAAGATTCCCGAGTTAGACAGAAAGATTCCAAAGTTAGACAGAAAGATTCCAAAGTTAGACAGAAAGATTCCAAAGTTAGACAGAAAGATTCCAAAGTTAGACAGAAAGATTCCAAAGTTAGACAGAAAGATTCCAAAGTTAGACAGAAAGATTCCAAAGTTAGACAGAAAGATTCCAAAGTTAGACAGAAAGATTCCAAAGTTAGACAGAAAGATTCCAAAGTTAGACAGAAAGATTCCAAAGTTAGACAGAAAGATTCCAAAGTTAGACAGAAAGATTCCAAAGTTAGGCAAGAAGGTCGGCGGTTACATCTACACCATTATAGATGAGAACCGTAATCAGAATAATCTAACAAATTCGCATAATCGCTCGTCATCTCCAAAATGTGCAAACATTGAAGGTTTTGTTCAATAAAACTTGTGTCAATGATGAAGAATCTAAAAATATGACGTGCATAAAAAGATTACAGTTGAGCGTTACTTTGTTCATCGTCTAACATTAAGTTTATTCATAGAGGAACGAGTAAGAGGTAACAAAAAGTTAAAATTGTAGCCAGAAATAGAAACTTTGTGAGGTAGATAATAAAAAAAAATAAAAATTTGTTCATTATTTTTATTTTTTTACTGTGAAGTGTTACTGTTCAGCTGAGGCAAGATAGGTTTTCATTATGGGTACTGACGGGTAGGAATAACCTTGATTGGTTGGGAGGAATGAAGGGGGTAGGGTTATGCCGTAAATAGAGAGAAACATATGGCAAATAATGAGAAAGGGTGGCTAGGTACCATTGGTTGCTGCTGTTCTCATCAGGATGGGTGCCCAAATCTCCATTTTGCCAATAAAGCTGGGACGGGCTGTGGGTACGGTATACCGAGAGAGTGAGGATGCGCAGACAAATCAGCTGATTGCATTAGGCAATCAGAATGCAGAAACAGCGCAACTCTCTCGCGCTTTCTCTACATAAACAGGGAAGAAGCCATAGTTTATCTATGGGCATTTTATCTCTTTACCTCTCTCTCTCTCTCTCTCTCTCTCTCTCATATATATATATATATATATATATATATATATATATATATATATATATATATTAGTTTGTCTCTCTATTCCAAATTTTCTCTGAAACTACTAGTCAGATCTGGCTGAAATTTTGTATGGACATTTGTTATAAGGTGCAGCGAACTAAGTATTATGGTATCCGTTCGATGCACAGTTAGGGATTAATAGGGATTTAATGCAAAACAGTGTAAATTTCACCATATTCAACCATCAACTTGACATTAAGCACTCTTTCTAAAACAATGGGATATAACTTTGCCAGTTTTTAACGGATTAAAAAGTCTTGTGTGCATGCGTGTCTATAACTCTGAAAAACCTACGGTCTACTGTATACTCTGTTCTGGGACAGTCATCTGCACCGACAGAGGTTAGCAGTAATACCAAAAAGTGTGGTTGGTTCTGCAGTCTTCCTCACTATAAACAAATCATCTGTGTTGATTTCCGAGCAACTTAGTTGTTGTGGTGGAAGCTCATACGTCGAAATCGACAGGAGAGTCTATTTTTTTTCCGTATATATATATATATAATCCTGTCACCTCGCCCCACTACATTCCATTCTTGAGTGTCATCTACTACCTAGCAACACAATATTCTGAAACTGTAAGGTGACACGAGACGTTAAACAACATAGCGTTCATACAACACATATATCATCAAGCAAGCAGAGATGAACTCTGTAATTCCGCCGTTGATAAAAAAAAAATATATATATATATTTTACTTATCTAATACTAAAGAATACTTGTCTCGGGTCACGTAAAATTAATTCTCTAAATAGACCGGTTTTGTGCCACTTTCGTCTCATTAAGATTAAAATCAAAATATATTACAAAACTTTAAATCTGGAATACTTATTCTAATTTTGATCAAAATCCATTAAATGATTTTGATTTTAGAAAATATCTCAAATTTAGGGTTAATGTTTATAAAGGGGTCTTAAAAAGAAGATAATCTTGATTAATTGGTGTCTAATGACTATGAATCAAATTTAATACGAATCTGAATTATTTGAATTTCCAAATTAAATCAGTATGTGTGTCTGCATTGTACCTCTTAAAAACTGTTCAAGATACTAAAATAAAAAGACTGAGACTAGTTATTGATATCTAACAGCTATTGTGAAAATTTCACCAAAACTGGAGTTATCTGGATTTTTACAAAAGCCTTGCACCTTTTTAACTCCATTTTTGCATAAAACGAAATCCAACTTATACCTAGCAGCTGTGTCCCAAAATTCATAGGGATCGGTTAGTTTAGGGGTGAATTCTGTACATGAAAATATGCAATGCTTACTAGACACTACCCTCGAGTGTTTAAGGTATTTCTGCATAGAGGGTTGTCAGGACGACCTGGCATGACGATACTTTTCCCTGCAATGTAAATTCTGAGTAAAATAAATCATAGTATTTGCGACCCACATGGGATCTCCTTGGGTATGGCTAACGCACACCGGTTTTAAGGAGGAATTGTGCATCTTCTCTAAGTGATGTTACCTCAAGTACTAGCATGAAGCTGAACACTCCACCAGACTCGATGAATTCTTGTCCTTGAATCAAGACCAAAAGACCACAATAAAGGTATACTATGACATATTTAAATGGTCAATTGGGGGAGAGGAAAATTAATATTAACTTCTTTACTAACTCAACGTTTGAGACGCAAAGGAGAAAATTACTGGAATATCTATGTATCTCATACAGAGATTAAGTGTTAGCCTTCGAATGGGGACCTCTTGATTTCTGAGAACTCAGACTAAAGTAAACTGAAACAAAAATGATCTAACTTCATAAAGATATATATATATATATATATATATATATATATATAAGAACAATAGGAATGGTAAATGAATTCACAAAGACTACATATTGGGAAATATAGATTGGTTCATTTATTCAATAAGGGAATACAAACAATTAGTTGGGGGATAGAATGGACTCTTTATGTCAAGGTATTTCGAAGCCTAATGCTTCTCATCAGAAGAGTACCATTCCTATTGTTCTCCTATATAAGCTCCAATTGATACTTGTCGAGCTTTCTATTGTCTCGATAAGTCTCCTCTTATAGAATTAAGCTCACTCTTTTCTTCTAAGGTATTAAGCTATATATATATATATAAAGACTGTTTTCTAAATGACGACCACCACCACTATCGCTCGAAATATCTGCACTAAAATAAGCACAAAATTTGCATTGGAATAAGCTGCATGCTTTTATGTCCTGAGATTAAAACTTAGGATAAATTAAATTGTTTTTCCACCGTGAGTTGCAGAAAATGGATTGCACATATTTATTTCTTATGGCTTTCTTCAACTAAGATTAATAAGTATCTTTTTCATTCTTCGGAAAGATAACCATCTAGGTTATTAGTCATATGATATTTTCCATGTTCCTCTTCCACGGTTTTCGTATTCTATCAAAAAAATGTGCATAACATACTGCAAAAACATCTGGGGATTTCTTTAGATATTTTAAGTTCGTCATCATCGTCGTCATCATCATCAGGACGGGATCCTTGCCCGGACCAATGTCAATGCCAGTTTCCTGTCTTCCATCAGCTGCCTCAGATCTTCAGGTTCACAGTTGGCGTCGTGTGCTATTTGCTGAATGTACGTTTTTAAGTTCATATTGAATACGGCATTTTGGCGAATGAAACTAGTTTAGAAAATAGACACGTGGACGATCCCTGACTTCGTATAATTTTTTTTTAACTACATTTTTCTCAAATGTTTTATCCGTAATTTATTGAAAATAGTGAGACAAATGAAGATCTATTTTTCTTTTTAAAACAAAGCCAATTTACAATAGTTAAGTTGACAAAATGTTATTTGAACTTTTTTTTTTCCACGTATAATTAACATGTGTATTTTTAGTAACATTTTTTTTTAAATCGAAAAACAGTAAATTATTTTTACAATGAAAAATACTGCAAAGAAAAAAAAACATATACTGTTTTCCTTTATTTTTTTTTCGAAAATTACAAAGTATATCGTTTTAATGTTCTAACAATTTGTGGAGATGTGGTGTTCTAGGTGTCAGAAATTTCGTGAAAAATATTGAATAATTCCACCCCGTCTTTCCAAGCTTATAACTACTCGAAAAATGTAATTCAAGCCCTAATTGTTTTTTCAATTAAAGGAGCAAGGACCAAGGTTTCATTAAAAAAAACGTGTTTTCTTTTTGTTTTTTGTTTTTTTAAGGTTTTAAACTTCGGACTTTACAGGTAAATTTCTAAAAAAAAAGACTACTTTTTTTGTTTTAAATTTGAATATATTATTTATTGATCTTTTATCTTCAATTTGTGATATATAAAACTTTGGTGAGTAAATTAATTATTTACTTTTTAATAGACATTTGAAAATGAGGGGGGGCGTGAATTAAAAAAAATACGTTTGTCTAAGATATTATATTCGGTTTATTGGAAAGAGCATAAAATTTCACATTGACCCTGAAAATATCGTAAAAATAGAATCAATAGAAAAATTTTGATAGATTTTTTAAGTTAAAAAATTGAAAAATACTGAGTTCGTAAAATTCAATTACTTTCATTACTGTTTTTTTTTTAAATAAAAAAATATTTCTATTACTTTTAAAACAACGTTAATAGTCTATTTTGGAAGTATAATCTACGAAGAAAATAAACAACCCACTTTTAAAAGAGAAATTACGAGTTTTTATATTTTATTCGCAGTTTCGTGTTAGGGGTTCAAAAATTACTACAAAAATTCTGATGTCCATATATTCAATGCACCTTATCCTCCTGCATTCGGCGTCAAACCTACGAAAATATTTTCACCAAATTAAATTGAACTGTTACATTAACTGGATTAATGAAAATGGAAACGCAGATTAATAAGTTAAATTGTGCTAGATGAAATTAAAATGAGGACGACTTATTTCCCCTTGACTTTTATTTTAATTTGTCATTTTTTCTTTGAAATATTTGGGGTGCGGATTTTCCAAGGGTAGAAAATATTGAAATCTAGTTTTCCAAAATTAAATTAAAATGTTACATTAACGTACGCTGCATTCTCAGGGTTGTCGGTACACACGACCTTGATTATTTAATACTACTTACACAAGATGTCACTTTACGTGAAGCTTGCACGGTGAACTGACTTATTCCTATGATTTAAATATTAGATATTAAACAGACAAGTTTTTCATTTATTTTTTTTTTTTTTATAATCTTAAAATTTGTGGTGTCTGCAAAATTCAGTAATTTTGACAAGATAATTCGGTGACTATGAATTAGCTGTCCGATGGAGTTCTGCAACTGATTTATAATGAATCTGTTTCTCTGAATGTTCGCTTAGAAAGAGTAGAATCTTATTTGCGGTGGGTTGGAAGACGTAGCTGAGGATTCCCATCTACTTTTAAATGTAGATATAATTTTATGGGGTTTTTTTTTTCTGGAGGAGTGGGCGTCCGACCTTGCCCGGTCGTAAAATATGCCTAAATACATTTTAATTCGTGCAGGTTTTGTATTTATTATTATTACAGCGCCAATTCTCTGTCGAACATTATATTGTACCTAGTATATAGTACTGATTTAACGATTTAAAAATATATGAGTGTCATCAGCTAGAATCTAAACAAAAACATTTAGGGATCGAGCTGCATTCTTTAACATTTGAGCTTTTGACAGATAGACAAGGAAGATTTAAAAGTAAACCACTTCAAGCTATGAATGAATTTGCGCATGCGCAAAAGTAATATATTAGGAAGTTGAAATGAACATTTTTGGATTTCAACTTGCTGACATTTCTATACGCGTTATTAATCCATCAAAACAAAGATATTACTCGTTATTAACCATCCTTAGTGTACGATTACTATTTCATGTCAATTTCAGTGTTATGTGACCTGGAGTTTAAGAGTTTATCAGTTAAACATTTTCACATGCATACATGTACTGATTTGATCAACTTTAATATTTTCCCTTTATGAATTGTATCCAAGAATTCAATAAACTGTGAGCTTTTCATCTATATTTTTCACTTGTACCATTTTTTTTTTTTTACCTATTTACCTACTCATGCCATTTTACATGTGCCTTTTTTTCTTCTTTTTTAACTACATTCGTTATTATGATCTATAGATTTTTAGTTTTCTTGGTAGTTTAAAATCGATAAATATTTATCATTTTATCCCTAGTAACAGCTATGTGAAATTACGTTAAACAAAGTAAAAAATAATACTTTTGGGAATTGGAAATTAGGTAAAAAAAATGTCCAATTCCAATACACCAAAGTTCCGATTTCCCCAATTCCTAATCCAATTTATCATCCCAACCCTAGTATGTATGTCTGAAGATCATATGCCAGCCTGCGAGTGAAACTGAGTATGCTTAAATTTTTTTTTTTTTTTTTTTTTTTTGAAAATCAGATTTTTTTTTTCTTTCCGAATTCTGGTTTCATGATAAGCCTATTTTGCGATGAAAATCAAGTGTAATAGTAAAAAATTCTTACAAAAACTCTAAATCTGTAACTCTGTTGCGTCTGCCTGCTTCCCACCTGACTACAACTTGGATGTGTTCAAGTCCAACGTTAATAAATTCCTAATGAACCGCCCCCTTAAGTAAACACTTCATCAAATCTCCACACTAACGTAATGTACTTGCAATAACCCTTATCCCTGAGTGGCTTCCGGCCTTGATAAGTGGTGACCACTGTGTAAAAAAAAAAAAAAAAAAACTTTAAATTCCATCTGATAATTCAAAATTTCATAAAAGTTTTGTGGGAAATTACAAAAAAAATATATAAATAATCTTTCTCTAGTCTTCAACTATATTTGCTGATCAAAATCTTTCAGAAAAAGTAAAACCCATTTCAAACCCAGAAAAGGAAATTAAACACCCAAAAAGTAAAAAATATTGAATAATTCCACCCCGTCTTTCCAAGCTTATAACTACTCGAAAACTGTCATTCAAGCCCTAATTGTTTTTTTTTTTTTTTTTTTCAATTAAAAGAGCAAGGACCAAGGTTTCATTAAAAAAAAAAAAAAAAAAAAAAAAAAACGTGTTTTTTTTTTTTTTTTTTTTTTTTTTTTAAAAGGTTTTAAACTTCGGACTTTGCAGGTAAATTTCTAAAAAAAAAAAAGACTACTTTTTTTGTTTTAAATTTGAATATATTATTTATTGATCTTTTATCTTAAATTTGTAATATATAAACGTTGGTGAGTAAATTATTTACTTTTTAATAGACATTTGAAAATGAGGGGGGCGTGAATTAAAAAAATACGTTTGTCTAAAATATTATATTCGGTTTATTGGAAAGAGCATAAAATTTCACATTGACCCTGAAAATATCGTAAAAATAGAATCAATTCAAACTAGCAATCATTAGTAAAAGTAATTGACTCGTTTTCTCTCTACTGTAATCTCACGATGGTGGTAGCAAATATTTTCTCTTTTTAATTTTAGTCCTCCTACAAAAGTCTAAATAACCGGTTCTTTTATGACCACTAATGCTAATGCTTAGCTACAAGACACCAGGTAATTATTCCACTTACTAAATGCATTAGTTTTATACATATTACGTTGCTATAACATTTCAGAATATGGACCGCTCCCTTTCAATTCTAAGTTTAGCAGACTGACAGAATGGCACTCGGACTAAGAGCTTAGCGTCAGAATTAGTTGTTCTTCGAATAATAAAATACTATTTTTCGGACAAAGGAAAAGCCTTTCTCAGTATCGCTATTAGACATGTTATCCAAAACAAAATATTTACCCAAAACAAAACTACATAACTCATCGTTTTAACATGTTATCTCTATCTTTCCATATTTTATATTAACTCCGCGTGCATTATCTGTGTCAAAGTTATTACATCACAATCGACAAGACCCATTACTATTCCTTCGTTGTTTATAACTGGCCGCCAGCTAGTTCCTTTTGCTTCTCACTTCGCTGGCATTTTTTCTTCTTTTTCAGTGACACCTTTGTCTTCTTTCTCTTGTCTTTTTCTGCGTCATCTTCTTCCTCTTCTTTTCCCGTCTTCTTCGTCGTCTTTCTCCATTTTCATTTTTACGTGTCCTTTCCTTCCTTTGACACCATCTTTGAATACTTATAACTTGGCATATATACAGTGAAACCCTACTTCAGGCCCTACGGCTCTTATATCCGAGGTTCTTATATCCATGTTACTATATATATATATATATATATATATATATATAATCAATTTACTGTCAATCGACGAAATTATTGCATATATATATATATACACTGCACAATTACGTTGACACACTGGTTCTCACCGGCGGATCACAGAAGTTAAGTCACGATGAGCCTGGTCAGTACCAGATGGGTAAACATTTGGGTAAGTTGAGAAAGAAATCAAATACTGCAGACTCCATCGTAGCTTGAGCTTAATGCAAAAAAAAAATTATTATTCATAACTTTAAAATGATAAAAATGGCATGTTTCCCGGGCAATGTCGTTGAGAGTGGCTTCTAGTTGTTGATATTTTTGGTACCGAACATATGTTGCATGCGTGTGTGGCAGTGAGTCATAATGTTACTTGTTAATCACTGACCCAACTTTGCAGGTGAAAACAAAAACCAGGTGTTGCAAACTAAAGTAAATAAGAACTACACACACACATTATAGAGTGTAATAGACACACATATATTATAATGTAATTTCACTCACTCTCTCTCTCATATATATATATATATATATATATAAGCATAACTGAAGACTGTAAATTAAAATTTACATGCCAAATATATTTTTCGACAGAATATATATGCGTGTGTTTTGTGTTCATGTTATATATATCATATATTTTTGTTACCATTTAACAATCACAAAAAAATTGATTGCAATGGCAGAGGTATATCTATATCTACTTATATAAAATTAGGTGCATATTAATACTAGCTGTTTTTTTTTCTTCTTCAATTCGTTATAGCTTCGCAAAGTTCGCTAAATGAAACCAAAATTTTAAATAATAAACATTACATTCATAAGTTTGTAAATAGGAGACAAAAGCGTTCATATTTATTTATACAAGTAGAGAAACCTTATCTATTTACATGAATAAATGTTAAGCATTAGCATTTCGATACAAACCTATCTTTTTAAATGTGACCATAGAAAGAGATTAATTCGTCTGAAGTATTATGAATGGGGGACTCTTTATAAAACGCTAAAAAAATGATCTAGCTTTGTGGGGAAATTCGACAGAGGGAGATTCCCCGTTATCTATATAAACTATTATGTTCCGCGGGTATATATATTTTTCTTTTTTTTTTTTTACATGGAGGTCACCACTTATCAAGGCCTGGAGGCCACTCAGGCATAAGGGTTACTGCGTGTACAGTAATCAATGAGATAGTATTGTAGTAATCATTAGTATTGGAGATTTGATGGAGTGTCTTACTTAAGGGGGCGGTTTTTCAGGAGTTTGTTTATGTTGGACTTGAAGACATCCAAGTTGTAATCAGGTGGGAAACAGGCGAACGGAAGAGAGTTCCACAATCGTGCACTTCTGAGAAAGAAGCTCTGCTCATGGAATCTACGTTTGGATTTAGGCACAGATAAAGAGTAGGGAAAATTATTGACAGTAGTTTCAGCCAGACGGGTGTTTCTCGTGAAAGATTGGCGAGGGGGGATAAGAGATTGGAGCTCAGACGAGCACTTGCCATGGAAATAACGATAAAACAAAGACAGGCTCGCACCGTCTCTTCTGTGGGAGAGAGGCTTCAGGGAAGAGAAAAGGGCATCCCCCACTAAGCTATGAAGTCTATTTTGTACTCTGTCAAGGCAGAATAGGCTGTTTTTAGCAGCTCCTGTCCAGATATGGCAGCAGTACTCCATCCTTGGACGTACTTGGCTTTTATATAGATAGAGAATTGCATCAGTAGTGAGATATCTTCTGGAGCAGTAGAAGGAGCCCACCATTTTCCCAGCATCCTTGGCAACAGACTTGATGTACATGTTCCATTTCAGATCAGGAGTAAAGGTCAAACCCAAAAAACTTGTCAAAACATGGAGCCTCCCCAAGACGGGAGCCATCCATTTCAATTGATGCCAGATGGGGATCAGAGCGTTGATGATGTAAAGATAGAAGCTTGGTTTTGGATGCATTAAAAGTAACCAGCCACCTCTTTCCCCACTCTACCACGCGCTCAAGATCAGAAGAGAGAATTTGAGAGAACTTTGTCATTTATGGCCTTTGGTGTGTTACCATAGATGGGCGCATCATCAGTATAGATGTCAACGAATGATTTAAGTATGTGTTTTGGGAAATCATTGATGTAGATCAGGAAGAGAGTTTGGCCTAAAATGACTTGAGAACAGGATTTCGTATGTGGAAGACAACTTTATTAACTCGCCTGACGAGGACTTGTGGTTTTTACCGACCATCTGTCTGATTTGAATCCGCGTGTTGTTTTTTCAACCAGGCCTATGTTGCCGTCTATTCGCAAAGATGTTCTCCCCCCCCCATAATAATTCTATTATTTATTTATTTAAATGTAGTTGCAGTGGCCACTATGTTGGGCGAACATCGCAAAGATTAGATTTTCGTTGGAAACAGCATGTGCCTTCAAAGATTCGTTACGTAAATTTTTCACCCTCGGATGGTCTGAGTAATACGTATGGTTCTGCGATTTGCGACCATCTTATAAATAAGCATGCGTGTGCCATGAATTTCGTTGCTGACATGTTTACGATCCTTAGTAAGTTGCACTCTCCCTATCATTTGAAAATTTTAGAGACTTTTTTTCATTAAGTCTTTCAGACCTTCTCTTTGCAAGAAAAAAGAAAATCTTCTTGGACTTAATTTAGTCTCTATGTAATTTTTTCCCCCCTTTATTTCTGGGGGGTTTTTTCCTACCCCCGCCATATTCATGACCTTTTTTGTTTGTTTTGAATCGTATTTTCCTCGATTTAGCTTTGATAAGTGAGGAACGAAATCTGGTTAGCTAACCTTTATTTTCATTTTTTTTATTTCTTAAATTCATTATGCTTTTTGGTCTGTATTTAGCCGTTATAAAATTCTGTACCCCCTGGAAAATTTTCATATATATATATATTACTATCAATATTGACGAAATTATTGCGCATATATATATATATACTCGTGAGCAAAAAAAAAAAAAATGAGCCAAACAAATTTTATCCATTTTATTGCACTAAAAGCTATAGTGAACAAAAAACAATTGAACAAGGAAACTTAAACGAGACTAATAACACAGAACAAGATATTTACTTTAATAAATGCTTAGGATGGAATTGCTTTCCCTTTTTATTTCTTTAAAAGATCAATCCTTTTAGAGATGCTCTCAACCAAAGTGAAACACTGAAGAGATGCTATTCCATTCGCTTTGCACAGCCTCCCACAGTTTGTCATTTTTCGATCCAATGCAAGAGATATTATGGACCAAATATCCTCGATTGGGTTTAAATCGGAGCTTTGACCTAGCCAAAATATCACATTAATTGAATTATCAGAAAACCATTTTTGTGACTTTAGCAGTGTGTGCAGGGGCATTATGTTGAAAAATAATGTTTTGAAATATTCCCAGCTTCCGGATACTTGGTAACAGTCCTGTTTCTAATATTCGAATGTATTTCTTTGCATTGATTGACTTCTCACATCTAATAAGTTCCCCAACTCCTGCTGCAGTAAAAGTTCCCCATATCATTATCCCTCCATTCCGGTGTTTAACTGTCATTTTTATGCAACTTGGTGAAAATCTTTCTCCAGTACTTTGATTTCACCATTCGGAAGCATCAATAACAAGACAAAATCTTGATTCATTTGACCAGAAAACATTCCTGACCCAGTCTGTATCTATCTTGCCATAATACAAGAAAAATTTCTTTCTATCATTGATGTTCTTCTTAGATAAAAATGACTTCTTTGCACACCTTTTAGAAGAAAATTCCATTTCTTTCATTCGTTTAGATATTGTATATCTAGAAAGAGAATTTCCAGCCCCTGTGTTGAATTCTTTGCTATGGTCAACATAACTTTTCTTTCAATCTTTCAAAAGTTTTTTTTAAGCCTGTGGTCGACCTTCAAAATGAACGCTCTAGGTCGACCAGATCCAGATTTCCCTTTTACCAAGCATTCGACTTCGAACCTTTGACCAATTCGTTTCACTACAGAAAGAGATGTTTTCACTTTTTCTTTTCTTAAAGTATCAAAAATCTGCTTGTAAGTCATTTTGGACTGCTTTAATCCTGCAATTCGGGTTTTTATATCCTCACCAAGATGCAGTCCTACCATTTTTAGGATTAATTTTTCTACTAATTATATGCTATAATAATAATGATCTGCAAAATAGGAATTTTCAGTTAAAATTAACAAAAATTTATGGAAAAATATTGAAAAATCGATTTCTTTCTTCTTTCACTCTTGGCCCATTTTTTTTTTTTTTTTTTTTTTTTTTTTTTGCTCATGAGTGTATACTAACAATTCAGCTCAACTTTGCTTGGGCCCTATGTACTGTTCATAATTTGTCCTGTGTATGAATACCCTTTATGTAAAATTTTAAATGTTTAGACCAAGAATTGTCGGAGTAATTTGGTAGACTGCAGAAATATTTTTTTTAAACTTTGACCCCAATTTTAGCCCATTAACGTTTGTTTTTGTCTCAAATCAAAATAAAAAGTTTGTCCAAGTTACCTACATTTAAAATTTCAAGAGTTTAGACCCAAAATTGGCAGAGGAATTTGGTAGAATCTGCAAACGTGAACTCTTTAAACTTTGACCTTTTAGCAGCGAAATTTTCGCCCCAAAACTGATTAAAATGCTTACCATGTGTCTGAATATCCGTTATGTAAAACTTCAAAGGTTTAAACCAAAAATTGGCTGAGTAGTTTGCTAAACACCACAAAGGTTAAATCTTTTGAACTTTGACCCCTTGGTAGCCAAATTTTCGACCCAAACCGATCAAAAAGCTTGCCCTATCTCTTTTTTATTTATGTAAAATTTCGAATGTTTAGACAAGAAATTGGCAGAGTAATTTGGTAGAGACCGCAGAGGTCTAATTTTTAAACTTTGCCCCCAATTTTGACCCCTTAACACTTATTGTTTTGGGCTCAAACTAAGTTAAAAAGTTAGATCCATGTCCAAGTTACCTACATGTAAAACTTCAAGTGTTTTGACACAAAATTGGCAGAGGAATTTGGTAGAATTTCAAAGGTCAAATCGTTGAGCTTTGACCCTTTGACAGCCAAATTTCTGTCCGAAAATCGATTAAAAAGATTTTCCCAAATCTCCATACCCCTTATATGAAATCTCGAATCTGTAGACTAAAAATTGACAGTAGTTGTGTAGGGAAATATACACACACAAAATTTCACTTTATATATATATATATATATATATATATATATATATATAGTAATTAGTAATTTATAAAATATATATGGCGATTAAGCTGCACTGAATATTCTGCGTTTCATCCAACTATAGGATTCGTCAGGCTTATGCGCGAATTCTGTGGTTGCTTCTTGTTTTTATATATGTTGAGGATTTCTAGTTAGCCAATCAGCTTTCTAGTATCCACCGCGCCCCTTCCTATCAGCCAATGGGCATGCATTTTATCAAACAAAGGATCTGTTTTAGAATTAGGTTAGTGGTTTTAGGTAGACGTTCTCCTTTTATTTTATATATATATATATATATATATATATATATAAACACAATTACGTTGGCACTCGTTCTCACCAGGTCACCGGAGTTCAGCTACGATGAGCCTGGCTAGTACCAGATGGGTAACCATTTCCTACAGTGCCTAGCTTTCCTAAGAAAGCTAGGCACTGTATGTATGACGCAGAGTCGTATAAATTTCGAGGTTGGTATCTGGGGCGCATTAATTCACTGGGAGAGATGCACCCCCAGTTTTCGTTAAGACGTAAACTCTGTAAAATCCTGCAGTCTACTGTATGCTGTCTTATGACAGTCATCTGCACCGACAAAGATTAGCAGTAATACCAAGAAGTCTGGTTGGTTCTATACAAAGCATTCACCAGTATAAACAAATTATCTGTGGATTTTCGAACAACTTAGTTGTGGCGGAACCTCATACAACGAGATCAACAGGAGTCTTTTTTTTTTCTTAGTCAAAAACATATATTGAATTTAAAAATGAATAACACCGTTATAGACCGTTTAAAAAATAGGCAAAATAGCAATTCAAATACATGTATTTTTGTATTTCGTCTGTGGTCCATTTCCTCATTTCTTTCTCTGCGTGATATTTGGTTTGCGTTGATCATATTTGTTCACCTGTGTCTAGTCTGCAGTTTTCCGTTGCATGAAATAAGACTGACCAACATTCACAGGATGCCGATCGGGTCCTTCATGTTGGCTATCAGAGGAGCTCCTGCTGATCGTGACAATTCAGATCATTTTCTGGGACAGACTGTGTTCATATTTGTTTTTATAGTTTTGTTAGTGTACCAACAGACTCGAGCTTATTTTACCTGTCAGAAGATAGTGTTTTTCTATCCCATATATACACACACACACATATATATATATATATATATATATATATATAATTTTGCGCTACGAAAGTTCCTGTCAAGAATTGTTAATGTCAACGTAATTAAAGGAATAAATTGTAAGATGTCAACATCATAAGATTTGGAATATAGACTTTTGTGATTTGTTTGTTATATGCACTGTAATTACATTGAGCTTCATACATTAAGGATTAGTATAACTAATATAATTGAAAATCATATTTCTATACTAGCAAGCTGCTGGGCATTGCTCGATCGTAAAATACGCTTAAATATATTTTGAATAATGCAGATTTCGTATTTATATTATATTGGATCCAATATATAGTAATGACTTAAAAAGTTTAAAAAAAAAAAAGACTTGTGCGCCACCACCGAGAATTGAAACCAAAACGTTTAGCTTACGATTTACTTTTCCCTTTGACGTTACTGCTTGAGCTATGAAAACATGTTCGCTGTAAGGCTAAATATTAAAACATGAACCAATACATATTACGTTACGCATGCATGTTCGTAATGCCGTCAATCGACTTGGCAAATTCCTTTCTTTTTTTTTTCACTTTTGCACTGATTTTCCACGGCTAAAACCTAAATATAAAGTTTCGCATCGGTTCGAATACCTTGTATATTAAGTTTTGTCTGTAGACCAAGGGTTGACAGGAGTTTGGTAGGCAACATTTTTTTAACAAATATATATACGCATACATAAATAGATAAAGAGGTTTGTGTTTACTATAAGATTTTTACGCAAATATTTCGCAAGTATAAATCATGTAGAATATCTGCATGAATAGAATTACACGTAATATAATTAACTAAAGATGATCATTCCATAAAAAAACAGAAAAAACTAATAGGGAATTAATTAAAATCAATGTTTAAAAGAGTATGTAAATTAGGTAGATATTTTGCAGATAAATGCAATTCTACGACCCATATATAATAAATGGTGTTTAGTATGAATATCAATACACAAAAAAAATTATTTACGTGTGTGTGTGTGTGTGTGTGTGTAATATATATATATATATATATATATATATATATATATATATATATATATAGCGCACTATCACACACATTATACATATTAGATGTTTACAATTAAGAAAGTTGATCAGTTTCAATGATCCATAACTCAGAAGCAAAGACTTTCTGGATCTATATAGACGTGTGAAACATAATCCTTAAATTGTCATCAACTTTCTAGACACCTGATATTTGAAATTAGTGTAGTGCTCAAGGGCAAAAAACAAATGAATCTATGCAAAATGATTTATTTTTCTCAAATCATTTCATAGTAATAGAAATACTAGCCCTCCCACCACTTCCTTCCACGAGGACAGTTAGGCACAATGTCAATTTTTAATGGGTGTGTATGGGGGAGGAGGGATCCAGCTACCAAAAATTTTACTCTTTGAAGTAGACGGAAAAATAAAAATTGCTTAGTTTGCAAAGTTTTCTTCACTAAGACCAGAAGGTGAAGTGTAGTATCAAAACATGTTTTACACTTTGCTCCCAGCCTAAAGACCAAGAAAGTTGCGTCTCAAGTTAATTTGAAGAAAATGTAAACGCTTATTCAGAAATGGTTATAATTTCCGAATGAGAATGAGTTATATTTCTGTGCTAATCAATGCCTATTTTTGTGTCATCTCAAATTTTAGCAACCTATATATATATATATATATTTGAACTACCTTCAAAAATCACGATTACAAGTATCTTTTTCTCTTTCCTTTTTTTATGGATTTACTTAAAGAAAAAAGTCAATAAAAATTATACTTGTTTTCTTCTAATTCTCCACTTTATAATAAAAAGTTTAATCCTACCTTGTATGCACTTTTTTTTTTTACACGGTGGTAACCGCTTATCAAGGCCCGGAAGCCACTCAGGGATAAGGGTTATTGCAAGTATAAAGTATAGTACGTTAGTGTGGAGATTTATTGAAGTGTTTACTTGAGGTGGCGGTTCATTAGGAATTTGTTTACGTTGGACTTGAAGACATCCAGGTTGTAATCAGGTGAGAAGTAGGCAGACGGAACAGTTCCACAGGCGTGCAGTTCTAAGAAAGAAGCCTTGTTCATGGAATCTACGTTTGACTTAGGCACAGATAAGGAGTGGGGAAAATTTTTGATAGTGGAATCAGCTAGACGGGTGTCTTTCGTGAAAGATTGGAGTTTAGACGAGCATCTGCCATGAAAATAACGATAAAACAAGGATAGGCTTGCAACGTCTCTTCTGTGGGAGAGAGGTTGCAGGGAAGAGAAAAGGGCATCCCCCACTAAGCCACGAAGTCTATTTTCTACTCTGTCAAGTCAGGATAGGCTGTTTTTAGCAGCTCCTGCCCAGATATGGCAGCAGTATTCCATCCTTGGACGTACTTGGCTTTTATATAGAGAATTGCATCAGTAGTTGAAATAAAGTTGAATACATATTTTCCCAAAACTTGAAATCGGACCAACTACACTGACACAAGTAAGAACAAAATACCATGTTAAAATTGTGTGTGTATATATATATATATATATATATATATATAAAACCTTTGTTGTAATAAGAAAAGGTGAATCTGCATATCTTATTCCGCCATTATATCTTAATTTGCTTCAGTTGTGTCGATCCGTTTCACCTTTGAATTGTATTGCTTTTTATGAACTTCCTTTATATACTATTAGAAATGTGTGTGTATGTGCATATATATATATATATATATATATATATATATATATATATAACAGTAAAGAGACCAGAAAACTTCTGTTTGGCTATACCTTCTATTTTTCCCCATTTTTTTCTTATCTTTTTTTGCAATGGTCGAAAGTCTCATAAGTATTGGTCATAACGTTTTTACCGGTTGGAATCGGCATCCTCAGCGAAAGTAAGTGGAACACTGAGAGAGACAGTCAGTGGAAAGTTTTACTAGTAGCGGATAGGTGTCAGTGGCTGTTAGATCCGGCATGGGACAAGCCAGTTGCTGGAATCAGTAACTGAGATCAGGAGGGGGGGGTAAGATAAGCATTTTAAGATGTATGGCTTCTAGTATCTTCAGTTTTTTAATGTTTGTTTCATGATGTATTACCTGTATTTTGAAAAAGATGTTGCTCAAATACACACAATTCATTTCTTCTGAGGAGATGATCATTCATCGAAAATTCATGGATTAAAGAAATTACTTCGAATATTGTATCCTTTGTTCAAATAATAAAGTTTTGTTCTTGTTATTGAACCTACAACCATCGACAGGTTACAGACGGCAGTTTTCACCTGGCCAGCCTTGTTCAGTCGTAAAATATGCTTAAATATATTTTAATATATGCAGATTTTCTACTATTACAGAGCCAATTTTCTATAAAAAAAAAAATATATATAATATACTTATTTCAAAAGATAAAAAAAATGACTTGGGTGCCATCAACATGTTTAGCACTTCAGCCGCATTCCCTGCCGTTTGAGCTGACCCGACAGACAAAAAAGATTTAAATTTAAACCACTTTAAGCTATGATTGAATTTTCGCATGCGTAAAAGTAATAGAAATGTCGGCAAGTTGAAATGAACATTTTCCGTTTCAGCTTGCCGACATATTTCTGTACATGTTATTCATTCATCTAAACAAAGATTTTGCTCGTTGTAAACCATCCTTGGTGTATGATTACTATCTCTTGTTAATTTCAATGTTATATGACCAGTAGTTTAAGAGTTTATCGGTTAAATATTTACACACACACACAAACGCATATATACATCTGCTGTGGTATTCATACAGATAAAGAAGTTATAAGTGTTGGGATGAGAATCGGAAAACTCGGACATTTGGGTAGAATCTGAAAAATTTTACACCTATGATGAGTTTTTTTTTTTTTTTTTTTTGACTATACAAAATGATACAAGTGCAATATATTTATTAAAATATTTTTTAATTACGACATAAGGCTAAGGGCAACAGGACCCCCAGATTTTGTTTTGATTCGGCCTAATTTATTTTTTACTTGCAGGAGCGTCCGGCCTTGCCCGATCGTAAAATGCGTTTATACATGAAGATTTCGTTTTTTATTATCACAGTGACAATTCTCAATTGAATATTATAATATATAGTATTCATTTTAAAGGTAATAAAAAAAAATAACTTAGACGCCATCAGCTAGAAAAAAAACAAAACAATTAGTTCTCCATCTGCGTTACCTAATTTAAATCTCTAGCCTCGTTCGCTATCGTTTGGGCTAAACCGACAGACAGATAAAAAAAAAAAATTATAAAATTAAACCATTTTTAGCTAGGATTAGTTTACGCATGCGCAAACTAATAAAAATGTCGGCATGTTGAAATGAATATTTTGCATTTCAATTTGCCAACTTCTGTACACGTTATTCATTCACCCAAAGATTTTACTCAGTATAATCCGTCCTTGGTGTATGATTACTATTTCCTGTTAATTTCAGTGTTATGTGACCAGTAGTTTAACTGTTAAATATTTACACACACATACATCTGCTGTTTTATTTATATAGATTGGTAAACAAAGTAAATATTCTGGAGTTTATTTTACTCATTTGCTTTTCAAAGTGTTAAAACGTCCAAATTTATTTCCACACTTATTTGCTAAACGTCTATGTGAGCTTCTCAGTTTTTTGTTCACTATTAAAACTATCTGGACAAGTGTTTTTCTTTTATTTTTTAAAATTATCTTACTGGCGTCGTTGTGATCCTGACCGTAATATTTTATTGTATTATATATAAATTATTGTATTTTAATTACTGTATTCTTTAGTTTTAAATTATTTAAACCTAATGTTAACTTTCTCCTTCAAAATAAATCAGTTTTTAGTTTATGAAGAATTTAAAAATGTAGTACATGCTAAACTCTAAAAATATTTTCACTGAATTTACGTAAAAATGGTACCGATAATAATAATTAGTGGATAAATAGATTTTAAAAAAAAAAAGGCATAGGCGGATAAATAGAGAAAAAGGGCACGCGAGAAAATATAGACGAAAATCTTTAGGGTCTGCCAAACGCTTGTGAAAAATGGACTGCATGTTTCCATGACGTCAGATTTATGTTAACTATACGAACTATGGAAAAGCAGAAGTGGCTTAATGATTTTTTTTTAACGTTTGTTTATCTTCTTCAAACTGCAATTAATAATTAATCTTTGTTATAATTTTAGGTTTTAAGATTTACACCGTTTAACGATTAATATTATAAACATTTGTATATTAAATATGAAATACGGTTTTACTGAATGTTCATTTGGTTATCTACGGGGTTCCATATTTTGTTCGGTAAAAAGAGACAAACAAAATATGAGGGGGGGTACAAAATGCTTAATATTTCTGCAATAATATTTTCAAATTGGTTTTAATCTGGCGATAAAATAGCTGACAAGAGTCATGTTTATATTAAAACTTAATATTTAAAAAAAATTTAAACATAAAAATCTATGTTGTAACAGAACATTTTGAAATAATGGAATTTTAATCGTTTTAATCTTAAAAATGTTTATGAAGCTTCTTTTTCTTGACAATTCAACTGATTATAGTATATGTTAATTCGAAAAAACACTATTTAAAAAACATTAAGTTTATATCAATTTTTTTTTAATTGCAACTTCAAGGTAAATTTTTGTTCAATAGGTGTATTTAAATTTTTCAAAAATAAATATTTTTACTTATTTGAACTCTTATGTTTCATAATAAATAGAAATTTCGATAGATTTAAATATATTTTGTTTGAATTTCGAAAAAATAAATAGGAGGGGAGCACGCACTAAAAAATATTTCCCCTCGTGTATTTTACGAAAACTGCATTTTATATGTAATTTCATTCTTAAATGGATATGTATCGAAAATTTCACGAAAATCTGATTATTTAGCTGATTTTTGCTAGATTTATTAAATACGGATATGTTTTCACGTTCGGAATGTCTACTACATGGGAACGTTATTTTAAAGCGCCGATTATGTAAACACGATTTTCGTCTCACAATTTCATTATTTTCGTTCGATGAAAAAACTTTCAACAAATTATTACTGATTTATTTTGCCCTTCTTTTAAATGGTACAAAAGTTATACTGATAATATTAATTTATAATAAAGTTACATCGTGTTACACATAGGGTGGGGTAATTCTGTGGTGACTTTTGGCAGTCCCTAAAAATCTTGGATGCAATATATAAAGCGAAATTTAAAAAAAACTAAATATCTACATTTAAAAGTACCCTTATAAAAATAGTCTACTGTTCAAGTGGAGTATGTATGTACACGAAGAAAAAAAAATAGAGTAGAGAATTAGTTGCGCATGTAAATGTAAAATGATTCTCTTTTTTTTTTCTTGTTTTTTTCGGGCCATTCTACATTTTTAGGTCAGTTAACTAAATTTTTAACCTCCAACTCTAATTCCAACTGACAAGGCCATAAAATGCATATAATCGCTTTATTTTTCTTATTACCACCCGCACTTAGGGTTAGTAGTCGGAAGAAGGCGTGTTTTTTTAGTTTCAACAATGTTATTATAAAGTTTCATCAGGAACATTGACATGAACATGGCCAAGATTTAGAAACAAACAAAATTGGTTCCATGTTCTTAAAACACTGCTTGGTCCGGAAGGAGTGATCATTTTAAAATTTATGTGAAAGTGATTTTTTTTGTTTTTTTTATAGCTTTACCACTAAGTTTTTTCAAATCTCCTCAAAAAAAAAAAATTAAGAATCGCATTGCTAAATGAGCTCTCATAATTGCGAATTGGTGAAAAAATAATTCATAGCAATGTAGTAGCTATAAACTACTGGAAAATTGTTTTTGAATCTTTTAGATTGGGATTGGATATTCATATTATTTGGATTTTTCGGGTTACTTTTCTCATCTGGAGTGTTATTTTCACAAGGTTTCGGTTGATGTAGCCGCCGACCTTCTTCAGTTGCATCTTGCCGAACTCAAGAATGTTTCTATCAAACTCGGAAATCTGCCTGGAATTCCGAACAGAACCCTTTATTTACTCCACGAGGATAGCATGCTCTCGTTTCGTCATAGCCCTAGTAATAAGTAATTTAATCTGCAATTGTATTTTTCGGTCGCCACACACCGAGAATTGAACTTTCAGGAGAATGTCGCTTTACAATTGAAGCTTTCCAAATGCTCTAAACCACTATGCTACGAATTCTTGCGGATAATTCTAGTATAAATTTTAGGATACTTGGACCTATTTTATTTCTAGATGTAAATATTACATCGGACAAGGATAAATCTTCAGTGTGGACGATCGAAAAATGCAAAAATTTTCTGTACAAATTTATACGTTTTGTTTTTTGTTTATTTTTTCTCACTTTACGCTTTTAGGTATTTTGTTTCTTTCATTATTTTTAACTTCACAAATTCAGACGCTATTTTTATGTGATCGTTAGAGGTAATGCAAACCATGCTTATTAAAACATAATAGTTTTAACAATGCATTCCGTAATGAAGATAAGTTATTCTATAGATCCTATAAATGATGTCTCAATGGAACTCAGCATTTAGCTATTTATTTCACCATTGAAGCAAGGGAATGAAATCCAAACCTTCCATTAATATATATATATATATATATATATATATATATATATATATATATATATATATATATATATATATATATATATAATAGCATTCCAGCCCGGCGTTGCCCGGGTGTTTGCATGTGTATGTTGAGCAAATTTTAAAAAGTGGTAGTAGGAAGGCAGGATCGAACCCGTACCGAGAAGGAGAAGAACGAGTAAAAAAACCTGACGTCTTTGCTGTTACGACCATCGCCAAACCGGAAGTGACTTATGTTTAAATTAAGGTTAGACACTCGAAAGGAGAGGATGACTTTCAAAATATCGACGAAAAAGCGACCCCCCTTCCTTGTAGAAAAGTGCCCAGTTGAAGGTGAAGATATTAATGTTCTTAGCCAATTTTTCGATATTTGTCGTCTGAAAGGTCGAACTTCAAAACGATACGGATCTTGGTAAAATCCGCCGTCTCTGTCGAAAGTTTTAGGCACACATGCATACATACATACATACATACATACATTTATATATTGGTAGCTAAACATTTTCGATCAAACCCGATTAAAAAGCTTGTCCTATCTCTGAATACCCTATATGTCAAATTTCAAATGTTTAGACCAGAAATTGTCTGAGTAATTTGGTAGAGACCGCAGAGATCAATTTTTTTTAAACTTTGACCCTATTATGACTCCTTAACATTTATTGTTTTGGGCTCAAATCAAGTTAAGTTAGATCCATATCCAAGGAACCCATATCTAAAATTTGATTTATTTGCTCTATCTTATATATCGAGTAATTTTTATTTAGGTGGGATAGTACTTTTTTTACTGCCAGTAATATCTTGTAAAACTTATAATCGAAGGTTTCCATACCAGTTGATTGTTAGATAATTTTATTCTGAAGTGTGTATAATATATATATATATATATATATATATATATATATATATATATATATATATGCGTTTTATTTTTTATTACCGTATCTTTCTGTTAAGTTACATTATTGCTTCAGCTACCCGGCGTTTTTTTTTTTTTTTTTGCCGTCTGTAGCTTCCTCAGACTTTTACAGAAAACACATATTTGCTCTACAACAGTATTGAGCACTTTCTTCAGTTTTTATTAATTACCATTTTCACTATATATATATATATATATATATATATATATATATATATATATATATTTGCAAAAACCAAAACAAGAAAAAAGATTACATAATATTTTTATTTTTCGCATGTTTTTTTTTTGTTTTTTTTTATTTTTTTTTTATTACATTTTCACCCCAAACAAGGCACCTTGCCACTTTGGTGTAAGGGGCTACTATCAGGGGAAACATCTACTGGGTTACTATGTAGGGATTTGGGCAGCGAGATATTGGTCCACGTTGCACTTGAACTTATGCATGTCAGTACAGTTGGGGAAGCAGTGACCTGGAATGGAATTCCAAAGTCTAGCAGTTCTGGGGAAGAAACTACTGGAGTAGAAAGATCTTTTACATCTAGGGATCTCTACAGTGTGGGGGTGGGATTTCGCAGCTTGTCGAGGGTGTTTACGTCGTGGGGGCACAAGTGCTTGCAGTTCATCAGAGCACTCACCATTATAATACTTGTAGAACAGACAGAGGGATGCAACGTTTCGACGATGGGACAGACGCTGAAGCTTGGATGCGAGTTTAGGGCCTATCAGATTTGCGACTCTCTTTTGAACCCTGTCAAGGAGCAAGAGACTAGTAGCCGATGCACCAGCCCAAATATGACAGCAATACTCCATACATGGGTGAATAGTGGCCTTGTAGAGGTACAGGATACTTTCGGGTGTTAGAAATTTTCTAGCACGGTAGAGAGAGCCCACCTTCCTTGCAGCGGCCCTGGCAATGCTCTCGATGTAATTGTTCCAGCTCATGTTTCCTGTGAACGTAAGGCCAAGGAGCTTGAGAGACGTACTCTCAGATAAAGAGTCGTTGGCCATTGCTATAGGTGGTAGAGAAGGTTTCTTGTAATTATTGAATGAAACCAGTTTTGTCTTGGCGGCATTGAACGTGACCATCCATTTTTGTCCCCATTCCTCTACTAATTAGCGGTCATCCTCTAGTGTTTCTGCCATTACTTTAGATATATGTTCATTTGTTTTCCTGTCGTGCCTGCTATAGAGCATGGTGTCGTCAGCATATATACCCATCTCAGAGGCAATTTTGTCGGGGAGGTCATTTATGAATATCAAGAACAGCAGGGGTCCAAGGATAGATCCCTGGGGCACTCCCGCATTTATATCATATTGTTTAGATGTACGACCGTCGAGGACAACCTGGATTTTTCTCTTATCTAAAAAGGATTTAATTATGTTAAGTATTCTACCAGTGATACCGTATGATGTAATCTTCCTGAGGAGACCCTCATGCCATACCCTGTCAAAAGCCTTGGATATATCTACAGCTACCGCTCTGCCCTCTCCCGCTTTGTCCAGTGAATGGTATATGCGTTCAGAGATTACAGTGAGGATGTCTGCCGTGGAACGGGCTTGTCTAAATCCATATTGTTGGTCGGTCAGAAGTTTAGCATCTGTAAGGTGCTGGACTAGAGCATGGTTACTTAAGGTCTCAAATATTTTGGCAAAAAGTGGGAGGAGGCTAATAGGGCGATAATTTAATGGGTCAGTTCTTTCGCCAGAATTATTGAATACTGGTACCACAGAAGCAGTTTTCCAACAGCCCGGAAAGCAAGATTCATTAAGGCATTTGTTGTAGAGTTTGGAGAGAACTGGAGCTACTTCGGCTGAGCACTTTTTTAATAGCACAGCTGGGATGAGGCCGGGTCCACATGCTTTTGAAGTGTCAAGGTTTTTTATGATAGCATGCACCTGAGCAGGGGTGATTATTAGATCGTCAAGCGTGGCGTCTGTCCGCATAGGAAATTGAGGTAGGGGGTGGTTTAGAGGGTCCAGTGTGGAGTTTGAGGCAAACCGACTGGCAAGCATGTTAGCCTTCTCGGTTGCTGAACAAAGAACCTCGTGATTGTTGGTTAGTGGAGGAATTGTTGATTGCCCATTATTTACTACACTGTTGTAGATTTTCCAGAAGTCACGAGTTCCTAGTTTTTGTGCTTCGATGCGTTTTTTAGTGGTTTCCGTAAATTCCCTCTAAGCAGTCGCTATTTCTTTTTCGACATAAACTAGACAATTTTAAACTTACATTGTTAAAAAATTTCGAGTTTGGCATTTCATCAGACTTATTGAAAGAAATACAAGGTTAATACGTTTTCCTCCTGTTATTAACGGTATCAAGCAGTGTGGACAATATAAGTTTAAAATTGTCAAGTTGAAACAATTGTAACATTTGAAAAAATACAAATGACTTAATCTTTTTCCTTGTTTTGATTTTTGCTAGTATATATATATATATATGAATGTATATATATATATATATATATATATATATATATTCATATATTCATATATATATCTATATAAATATATATATATATTCATATATTCATATATATATATATATATATATTCATATATTCATATATATATATATATATATTCATATATTCATATATATATATATATATATTCATATATTCATATATATATATATATATATATATATATATATATATTCATATATATATATATATATATATTCATATATATATATATATATATATATATATATATATTCATATATATATATATATATATATATATATATATATATATATTCATATATATATATATATATATATTCATATATATATATATATATATATTCATATATATATATATATATATATATATATATATATATATATATATATATATATATATATATATATATATATATATATATTCATATATATATATATATATTCATATATATATATATATATTCATATATATATATATATATTCATATATATATATATATATTCATATATATATATATATATTCATATATATATATATATATTCATATATATATATATATATTCATATATATATATATATATTCATATATATATATATATATTCATATATATATATATATATTCATATATATATATATATATTCATATATTCATATATATATTCATATATTCATATATATATTCATATATTCATATATATATATATATATTCATATATATATATATATATTCATATATATATATATATATTCATATATATATATATATATTCATATATATATATATATATATTCATATATATATATATATATTCATATATATATATATATATTCATATATATATATATATATTCATATATATATATATATATTCATATATATATATATATATTCATATATATATATATATATTCATATATATATATATATATGAATATATATATATATATATATTCATATATATATATTCATATATATATATATATTTATATATATATTCATATATATATATTCATATATATATATATATTCATATATATATATATATATTCATATATATATATATATATTCATATTCATATATATATATATTCATATATATATATATATATATATTCATATATATATATATATATATTCATATATATATATATATATATTCATATATATATATTCATATATATATATATATATATATATATTCATATATATTCATATATATATATTCATATATATATATTCATATATATATATTCATATATATATATTCATATATATTCATATATATATATTCATATATATATATATATATATATATATATATTCATATATATATATATATATATATTCATATATATATATTCATATATATATATTCATATATATATATTCATATATATATATTCATATATATATATTCATATATATATATTCATATATATATATTCATATATATATATTCATATATATATATATATATATATATATTCATTCATATATATATATATATATATTCATATATATATATATATATTCATATATATATATATATATATTCATATATATATATATATATATTCATATATATATATATATATATTCATATATATATATATATATATTCATATATATATATATATATATATATTCATATATATATATATATATATTCATATATATATATATATATATTCATATATATATATATATATATTCATATATATATATATATATATATTCATATATATATATATATATATATATTCATATATATATATATTCATATATATTTATATATATGAATATATATATATATATATGTATATGAATGCTCGATTACAGAAATGTTAATTGCGTTGCTTAATATTTGAATCAATTTACCTGGCTTAATTCTTATTGATATATGTACATTGCCACTAGCTAATAGATTTTAACATAAAAAACCTTTGGAAAAATTTTTCTACTATATATATATATATATATATATATATATATATATAATATATATATATATATATATATATTATACATGAGTGTTTCTCCTTTTTTCTGTTTGTCTTTCTTTTTCTTTCTCTTTCGATAACAAAAGTTAACGATTTACAATCCTGTATACCTAACCCCCTCACAGAATACGCGATAAAATGAGCAGAGTCCCTTTGAGAAGGATCACATGTTATTAACTCCATCTGTTGTCCAAGTTGAATTGGGTTACATCACTAAGCTTAACAGATGAGAGTGGTGGTAGAAGTGGTGACAAGGTGAGAGCGCGCGATATCCAATTCAGGTAAGCGAGAAAAGGGAATACAACACTTGACTGGATTTCTGCCAATTTTGATTGCTCTCTCTCTCTCTCTCTCTCTCTCTCTCTCTCTCTCTCTCTCTCTCTCTCTCTCTCTCTCTCTCTCTCAGGAGCCCTTTACTAAAGCATAGAAAGTCGTTCTCAGGAGACAAAAAAGACGACAAACTTTTTTTTTATGCTTCAAGAATATTTGTTTACCATTTTATATTTCAAAGATTCAAATGTTATTTTATTTCGGTATTTATATTTTAATTTTTTTTTTTTTTTTTTTAATAATAGATTTTCCCATCAATAAATGTTATATCTACCAAGCTGATCTTAAAGATAGCATAGATTCAACAATTATATTCTCTTTACCGCCCCCCCTCCCCGCTTTTATTTTCTTAAAACGTCACTAGCTAAAGTTCAGAAGAAGATAACGTTTTCGACGGTTAATTTTTAAAAAAAAAGTCTTTTGAACACTGAAGTTTTTTTTAAGCTAAAAGCACTTTAACTTTTTTGAGATAAGTTGTTGCGATATTAATTTTATTTTTATCTTTATTAGATTTAAATGTTAATAACTAAATTTTATTTTAGTATTTAATTTATATTATTTTGATTGTTTTATTTAATAATAGATTGTCTCGTCCATAAATGTTCTTATGTCTACCAAGTTGATTTTAAAGATAGCATAGATAGATTAGGGAATTGTATTTATTTTTAGTTCGTGAGAGGGGAATTTATTACCATACTTTCCCTTAAACACGTCAATTGAACTTTTAAGTACAATACTTAATAAAATCATATTTTGTTAATGGAGATTGTCAATGCATTGTGTGTGCATTATCGGCAGCTCCCGTTACTCTCGCTTCTCTTTATTTGTCCCTCAGTCCTCATTTTTAATGAGTGAGTTTTCTGACAAAGGGAGAAGAAAAAGCTGTATTCTAGGTTGGCAATATTTTGCATGAACAGTCGCCAGAGATGTCGGAAATTTTGTTTCTATGTCTATCCTTGTAGCCATGTCTCTAGTAAGGGAGGTGGGAGTAAAGTTTTATCTAGATTGACATTATCCGCCTAATAGTCAGGGACCCGAACCTTGGATTAACTACTAAGGAGGCTGTCCTATCAACAGGTGCAAAGTACTGGGGCTGCTGTATTGCCATTTGGTGAATGGATTCTGGACCATGCAGTAGTTTCTGGTGGGGCTTTTCGATGCAATATTAGTGGGCATTAACTTATGTGCTATGAAAAAAATACAGTTCTTCATTTCTTTTTCTCTTACTTTCCCTGTCTGCCCTGTTCCAAGCTAATATATCGATTTATTCCACGAATCCCAAAATTCCATCAGGAAAAATTTCCAGAAAAAAATACGATTAAACCCAAACCTCCAACTTTCAACGTAGACCCCCACTACCAGGTCTCCTCCAACATCAGAGGTCTACGTTCTAACCTTCAAGAGGTTGAAACCCAATTACACAAGACTAAACCAGACCTATTATTTCTAAACGAAACTGGCATTGGACAGACTATTTCCCTAGATGAGTTCGTAATTAAAGGATATTCTAACTTAACTTCCAAATCTGACCTCCAAGATCGAAATGGGCATGGAATATGTGCCTACATTAAAGATGGCTTTCCATATGGTAAGGACATTTCCACAAAAGATCCTAACTTGCCCTATATCTGCTTCTGGGTTGCACTTGCTCACACTACTGCGTTTATATTTACTCTCTATCACCCCTACAACAGCGGAGTTACTATGTTTAAAAGCATATCTGAGAAAATTGACGATGCCCTATCTGCTTATCCTTCAGCTAACATTCACATATGTGGAGACTTCAATGTTCACAATGTGGAATAGTTAACTCACTCAAACAAGACCAATGATGAGAGGAGGTTCTGTCATGATGTCTCCAGTGCTTATTTTATTTATTTTTTTTTTTTTTACACAGTGATCACCACTTATCAAGGCCCGGAAGCCACTCAGGGATAAGGGTTATTGCAAGTACATTACGTTAGTGTGGAGATTTGATAAAGTGTTTACTAAAGGGGGCGGTTCATTAGGAATTTGTTAACGTTGGACTTGAAGACATCCAAGTTGTAGTCAGGTGGGAAGCAGGCAGAAGGAACAGAGTTCCACAGGCGTGCAGTTCTAAGAAAGAAGCTTTGTTCATGGAATCCGCATTTTGATTTAGGCACAGATATAGTGGGGGAAATTTTTCACAGTGGATTCAGCTAGATGGGTGTTTATCGTGAAAGATTGGCAAGGGGGGACCAGAGATTGGAGTTCAGACGAGCACCTGCCATGGAAATAACGATGAAACAAGGATAGGCTTGCAACGTCTCTTTTGTGGGAGAGAGGTTGCAGGGTAGAGAAAAGGGCATCCCCCACTAAGCCACGAAGTCTATTTTGTACTCTGTCAAGGCAGGATAGGCTGTTTTTAGCAGCTCCTGCCTAGATATGGCAGCAGTATTCCATCCTTGGACGTACTTGGCTTTTATATAGATAGAGAATTGCATCAGTAGTGAGATATCTTCTGGAGCGGTAGAAGGATCCCAGCATCTTTCCAGCGACATTGGCAACAGACTTGATGTACATGTTCCATTTTAGATCAAGAGTAAAGGTCAAACCCAGAAGCTTGTCAAAACACGGGGTCTCACCCAGACGAGAGCCATCCATCACAATTGATGCCAGATGGGGATCAGAGCGTTGATGATGTAAGGATAGGAGTTTGGTTTTGGATGCATTAAAGGTAACCAGCTACATCTTCCCCCACTGAACCATGCGCTCGAGATCAGAGGAGAGAGAATCAGAGAGAACTTTGTCATTTACAGCCTTTGATGTGTTGCCGTAGATGGTTGTGTCATCAGCATAGATGTCAACGAATGATTTAAGTATGTGTTTAGGTAGGTCATTGATGTAGATCAGAAAGGGAGTTGGGCCCAGGATTGACCCCTGAGGGACTCCAGCATTAATACTGCAGGCGTCTGATTTTTGTCCATCGACCACTACTCTTATGAGCCTATCGGAGAGAAATGATTTAATGATTGAGAAAACATTTCCAGTTATACCGTAGCTGGAAATCTTGAGAAGTAGACCCTTATGCCATACCTTGTCGAAGGCCTTTGATATGTCAAGAGCAATTGCCCTAGAAAGGAAGCCTTTGTCAAGAGATTCACTAATCCTGTGGGATATAACTGTCAGCACATCTGCGGTAGATCTTGCAGAGCGGAAACCATATTGTGTGTCACTAAGAAGGTTATTCCTGCTGAGGTGGTAGACTATTTCTCTATTTAATATGGATTCCAGCAACTTACTCATAACACACAGGAGACTTATTGTTCTGTACTGAGAGGGAGATGACTTATCACCTGAGTTCTTAAATACAGGGCAAACTGATGAGGTCTTCCAGGGAGTCGGAAAGCACTTCTCCTTAAGGCAGCGCTTAAATAGTTTCGTAAGTATGGGAGCAAGTTCTGGTTGAAGCTTTTTTAACACTATAATTGGGATGCCATCAGGGCCAGTTGCTTTACTGGAATCTAGGTTCTTGATTAGCTTGGCGGCCTCATGCATGGATATTTGTATGTTACCTAGCGTGTTCTGTGTTATAGGAGGAAATGTGGGGAGTTGATGGCCTTCGTCGCATAGGGTAGAATTTGCTGCAAAGTTCTTTGTAAATAGTTTGGCCTTGTCTGACGCTGACGAGATGACCTCTGGTCCATTGATAATGGTTGGGATAGAACGCACACTTCTGTTCAGGATCCTATTTGTTATTTGCCATTTCCTGAATGCAGCTTTAGTCTCAGTGCATCTGTTACGTTTGTAGCTATGGAAAAAGTGATTTCTGTGCACGATAGCAGCAGCACATCCTGGGGAGAACCATGGCTGGCTGTTAGGTTCTTGTTGGAATTTTTTAGATGGTATGAATTGGTCTATGCCTACAATTAACCATTCGGTCAGATCTGATACTATAGAGGACACTTCCTTACCTCACTCAGATTGTTCACGAACCCACCTGTGTGCACGACACTAGCGGCCAGTATACAAGTCTCCTAGACCTTTTCCTCACAACTTACCCTGAACTATGTTCGGCTTCTATTCTGACTCCACTGGGATCTTCTGACCACTCTGTTGTATCAATTAAGATAAAAATGAAATGTAATAAGTCCTCAGACGTATCTCTCCATCATACAGTGTATCGATACTCTATGGTTGACTGGGATAGCTTCCGCACATTTATATCAGATTTACCTCTGCTTTCCATGTTTAAAAAGGATGTGTCCTCTATAGTATCAGACCTGATGGAATGGTTAATTGTAGGTATAGACCGTTTCACACCCTCGAAAATTTTCCAGCAAAAAACTAACAGCCAGGCGTGGTTCTCTCCAGAATGTGCTGCTGCCATTGCACACAGAAATCACTTTTTCATTGCTTCCAATGTAATAGATGTACAGCAAACAGAATCCTGAATAGAAGCGTGTGCTCTATCCCAACCATCATCAATGGACCTGAGGTAATCTCGTCAGCATCAAACAAACTCTTTGCCAAGAACTTTGCAGCTAATTCTACCCTTTGTGACCAAGGCTGCCACCCCCCAGTATTTTCCTCTGGTATCAGAAAACATGCTATGTGACATACAAATATCTGTACATGATGTTGCTAAACTAATCAAAAATCTTGATTCCAGTGAAGCAACTGGTCCTGACGGTATTCCAATTATAGTGCTCAAAGAACTTCAACCAGAACTAGCGCCCATACTTAGAAAGCTGTTTAAGCATTGTCTTAAGGAGAATTGCTTCCCATCATCCTGGAAAATCTCATCAGTATGCCCTGTATTTAAGAATTCATGTGAGCGGTCATCTCCCTCTCAGTACAGACTAATAAGTCTCCCATGCATCATGAGTAAGTTGCTGGATCTGTTAAATAGTCAACCATCTCAGCAAAAATAACCTTCTTAGTGACATGCAATATGGTTTCTGTTCTCCTAGATCTACAGCAGACGTGCTTACAGTTATCTCATAGGATTAGTGAATCTCTTGACAAAGGCTTCCTTTCTAGGGCAATTGCTCTTGACATATCAAAGGCCTTTGATAAGGTATGGCATAAGGGCCTACTTCACAAGATTTTCAGCTACAGTATAGCTGGAAATGTCTTCTCAATTATTAAATAATTTCTCTCTGATAGGTTCATAAGAGTAGTGGTTGATGGGCAGAAATCAGAAGCTTGCAATATTAATGCTGGGCCCAACTCTCTTCTTGATCTACATTAATGATCTTCCAAATGACATTCTTACATCATTCGTAGACATTTATGCTGATGACACTACCATCTATGGTAGCACATCCAAAACCTTAAACGAGCAAGTTCTCTTCGATTCTATCTCCTTGATCTTGAGCATGCGGTACAATGGGGAAAGAGGTGGCCGGTTACTTTTAATGCATCTAAAACCAAGCTTCTGTCTTTGCATCATCCACGCTCTGATCCCCATCTGGCATCAATTGAAATGAATGGCTTTCGTCTTGGGGAGGCCTTATGTTTTGACAAGCTTCTGGGCTTGACCTTTACTCCTGATCTGAAAAAGAACACATACATCAAATCTGTTGCCAAGGTCGCTGGAAAAATGATTGGATTCTTCTATCGATCCAGTAGATATTTCACTGGTGATGCAATTCTATACCTATATAAGAGCCAGGTACGTCCAAGGATGGAGTAGTTGCCACATCTGGGCAGGAGCTGCTAGAAAGGACTTATTCTGCTTTGATAGAGTTCAAAATAGACTTCGTAGCCTTGTGGAGATGCCTGTTTCTCTTCTCTGCAACCTCTTTCTCACAGAAGAGATGCTGAGAGTCTGTCTCTGTTTTATCGTTATTTTCATGGCAAGTGCTCGTCTGAGCTCCAATCTATGGTTCCCCCTCGCCAAACTTTCCTGAAAAACACTCGTTTGGCTGAAATCACTATCAATAATTTCCACCACTCTTTATCTGTGCCTAAACCTAAACGTAGATTCCATGAACAAAGCTTCTTTCTTTGAACTGCACATATGTGGAACTGTCTTTTGTTTCCCTGCTTTCCAGTTGACTACGATATAGTTGTCTTCAAGTCCAACGTAAACAAGTTCTTTATGAGCTATTCACTTAACAAATTTACCAAATTTCCATTACTAACGAATACTATATTGTCCAATTGACTACTGTACATTCTTTAATCCTTATCCTCTAGTGGCCTCTGGGCCTTGATAAGTGGTGGTTCCTGTAGAAAAAACACATGATCTTTACATACTTATTGTTGGTTTGCTTTACGAAAATACTATTCTGAGAAGATCTGATGCTATAAAAATATTAAGTTTCATTGCATAATTTCAAATAAACATCACTTTGAAACAGCTGTAAACAGCTTTAACAACTTGTGTATAGTTTTTTAAAATGATTTAAATCGTCAATATATATATATATATATATATATATATATATATCTTGAAAGTTTTTTGAGCTTTGAAACTATATAAAAAAAACTTAATTTTTATATTTTTTTATCATTCGTTGTAAAACTATTTAGTCAGTAAGACATTTAATTTTCTCTCTCGAATTCACAATAGTCCTAATGTTAATTTAAGGGATCATCAAATATTTACCATGAAACACTGTTTCGAGGATTTAATATATATATATAATTAGACAGACGTAGGGCGTAAAATATGCATTCTATACTTTTTTCGAAAATTAAGATAGCCGATAATACTAGATAGCCCTGCTAGTAGATTATAAAATGTATTTCCTATATATATATGGGGATCACCACTTATCAAGGGCCGGAAGCCACTCGGGGATAAGGATTATTGTGTGTACAATAATCAATGGGATAATATCGTAATAGTTGGTATTGGAGATTTAATAAAGTGTCTTAATCAGGAATTTGTTTATGTTGGACTTGAAGACATCCAAATTGTAGTCAGGTGGGAAATAGGCAAATGGAAGAGAGTTCCACAGTCGTGCACTTCTGAGAAAGAAGCTCTGCTCATGGAATCTACGTTTGGATTTAGGCACAGATAAAGAGTGGGGAAAATTATTGACTGTTTTAAGCCAGACGGGTGTTTTTCATGAAAGATTGGCGAGGGGGGACCAGAGATTGGAGCTCGGACGAGCACATGCCATGGAAATAACGATAAAGCAAAGAGAGGCTTGCAACGTCTCTCCTGTGGGGGGTTGCAGGGAAGAGAAAAGGGCATCCCCACTAACCTACAAAGTCTATTTTGTACTTTGTCAAGGCAGGATAGGCTGTTTTTAGCAGCTCCTGTCCAGATGTGGCAGCAGTACTCCATCCTTGGACGTACTTGGCTTTTATATAGATAGAGAATTGCATCAGTTGTGAGATATCTTCTGGAGCGGTAGAAGTATCCCACCATTTTCCCAGCAGACCAGGCAACAAACTTGATATAGGTGTTCAATTTCAGATCAGGAGTAAAGGTCAAACCCAAAAGCTTGTCAAAACATGAAGCCTCCCCAAGACGAGAGCCATCCATTTCAACTGATGCTAAATGAGGAACAGAGCGTTGATGATATAAAGATAGAAGCTTGGTTTTAGATGCATTAAAAGTAACCAGCTACCTCTTCCCCCACTGTACCACTCGCTCAAGATCAGAAGAGAGAGAATCAGAAAGCTTTGTCATTTACGACCTTAGATGTGCTACCATAGATAGTAGTCTCATCAACATAGATGTCAACGAATGATTTAAGTATGTGTTTTGGGAGATCATTGATATGGATCAGGAAGAGAGTTTGGCCCAGGAGGGACTCCAGCATTAATACTGTGGGCCTCTGATTTCTGCTCATTAACCACTACTCTTATGAGCCTATCAGAGAGAAATGATTTAATAACACATCAGCTGTAGATCTAGCAGAACAGAAACCATATTGCATGTCACTAAGAAGGTTGTTTCTGCTGAGGTTGTTGAGTACTTCTTTATTTAATATGGATTCCAGTAACTGACTCTCAAAAGACTTATTGTTCTGTACTGAGAGAGAGATGATTTATCACCTGAGTTCTTAAATACAGGGCATACTGACGAGGTTTTCCAGGGTGTTGGAAAGCACTTCTTAAGGCAGCGCTTAAACAGTTTTGTAAGTATGGGGGCAAGTTCTGGTTAAAGCTTTTTCAACACTATAATTGGAATGCCGTCAAGGCCAGTTGCTTTACTGGAATCAAGATTTCTTGATTAGTTTGGCGACCTCACGCATATATATATTTGTATGTTGAATAGTGTGTTGTCTGTTGTAGGAGGAAATATGGGGAGTTGATGACCTTCACTGCAGAGGGTAGAGTTAGCTGCAAAGTTCTTGGCAAATAGTTTGGTCTTGTCTGATGCTGATGAGATGACCTCAGGTCCATTGATGATGGTTGGGATAGAACGCACACTTCTGTTCAGGATCCTGTTTGCTATTTGCTAGAATTGGTGGGAACCAAGCGGCTGCTCAGCTACTTTAGATTTGACGGACTGAGCATATAGCTATCTTGCATTTTTTATTACTTTTTTACAGTGGTTGCTGGCAGTCCTAAAAGCAGCTTAAGTCTCAGTACATCTATTACGTTGGTAGCTATGGAAAAAGTGATTTCTCTGCGCAATGGCAGCAGCACATTCTGGGGAAAACCATGGCTGGCTGTTAGGTTTTTGTTGGAATTTTTGAATGGTATGAATCGGTCTATGCCTACAATTAACCATTCGGTCAGATCTGATACTATAGAGGACACATCCTTTCTAAATATGGAATGCAGAGGTAGATCAGATATGAATGTACGGAAGCTATCCCAGTCAGCCATAGAATATCGATATACAGTACAGTGGAGAGGTACATCTGAAGACTTATTGTATTTCATTTTTATCTTAACTGATACAACGGAGTGGTCAGAGAATCCCAGGAGAATTAGAACAGAACATGAACATAGCTCAGGGGAAGTTGTGAGAAAAAGATCTAGAAGGCTTGCATACTGACCAGTAGTATCGGGCACACGGGTGGGTTCATGAACAATCTGAGTGAGGTCAATAGCAAAATTATGACAGAACCTCCCATTATCATCTGTCTTATTTAGGTGGGTCAGCCATTCCACATTATTGACATTGAAGTCACCACAAATGTGAATGTTAGCCGAGGGATGAGCAGACAGGATATGGTAATTTTTTTCTGATATACTCTTAAAGACAGTAACCCCACTGTTGTGGGAGCGATAGAGGGCAAATATAAATGCGGTGGTGTAAGCAAGTGCAACCCGGAAGCACATAAGGTAGATTAGGGTCTTCTCTGGAGATATCTCTACCACATGGAAAGCCATCTTTAATGTAGGCGCATATTCCCTGCCCATGGAGATCTTGGGGGTAAGATTTAGATGTTAAGTTGAGTATCTTTTTATTATGAACTCATCTAGGGAAGTGGTCGGCCCTATGCTAGTTTCACTTAGAAAGAGTAAGTCCGGTTTCGTCTCCAGTAATTGGGTTTTAACCTCTTGAAGGTTGGAACGTAAACCCCTGATGTTGGGGAAGGAGACATGTTAGTAGGGGTCTACCTTGAAGGATAGGGTTGTAGGTTTATTCGTGTTTTTTTTTTCTAAATACTAATATATATATATATATATATATATATATATATATATATATATATTTAAAGTTTGTTTTTGAAATATCGTTACTTTCAATGTGTACCGTTTTCGTTTAATGGGTCCAAAATCTATTTTTATTTTAAAAACCAGTCACAGTTAATTTCTTCACATAACACCAAAAGATGGAGGAAGGGATGAGGCATGGCTTTGGAAATCTTTTTACCCAAATACGATGTTCAGCATGTTAAAAATATACCCTTTGTTGTAAAAATCTAATGGATCAACATCTGAAGAAGTTGATGGGGACAGGATATTTTTATGGAAACATAAATCGTAAAATTGCCTACTCATCAATGAAACAGCTGTAATGGAAAAAAAATCCAGGAAATAAACGAAGGTTATAAAAGAGAAAACGTGAGTCTTTGAATTTTCAACAAAATTGTACACTATATATATAAGATAGAGGTAGGGGAAAAGGTTACCATTTTTGAATTCTTGCTTGTTTAATTTAAATTACCTCCCCTAGAAATTATGTTTCACTATTTACTTAAATAATGTCCAATTCGTGGGTAAAACTTAGTAGCGGTGTAGAAAATATATTTATACCAAGTGAACTTCACAGAAATGTTTTTACTTAATTTCCGAAGCAAATCCAGCTAAATAGCATGATTTAGTTTGATTATCTTCAAGAATGAAACACAAACGTTTTTGTCTAGCTCACTCTTCATATATTATTTTGCTTTCTCTCTCTCAAAGCTTTCATATATATATCTATAAAATTGTGTGTGTCTGTGTACATTTCCCTATGCAATAACTCTGTCTACAGACTCGAAATTTGATATACAGGGTACTGAGATTTGGGAAAATCTTTGTGGTCAGTTTTCGGCCAGAAATTTGGCTGTTAAGGGGTCAAAGTTCAACGATTTAACCTTTGAGAACTCTACCAAACTCCTCCGAGAATTTTGGATCCAACCACTTGAAATTTTAGATATAAGTTCCTTGGACATGGATCTAACTTAACTTGATTTGGGTCCAAAACAAATGTTAAGGGTCATAATAGGGGTCAAACTTTAAAAATAATTTTTTTTAAAGCGGTCAATTTTTTTTTTTTTTTGCTCAACATACACCTCCAAACACCCGGGCAATGCCGAGCTGAAATACTAGTGTGTGTATATATATATATATATAAGTAGGGGGAGAGGTTACCGTTTTCCTCGTTTTTGAATTCTTGCTTGTTTAATTTAAATTACCTCGCCTAGAAATTAATCATCAAATATTTTAAGATGTACAATGTATATTTTATTAATAGCTTTAATTACTATTAATATCAGCAAAATCATTGCATATATATGGAAAAGATAGAACAAAAAACTTATGAATGTATAACACATGAACTGTTTACAAAAAGCAAATTAGAATTTCAAAGTAGTATCTTTGGACATTCGTCTCTGCTTATATATCAGTATTCCAAAACTTAATATTATTGATTTAAGTGCCAAAAATTTCGTATGTTTTTATTTTCGCAGAAGAGAATAACCATATCAACAAACGGTTACTGCCGGAAGAAATAAGAGCAGCAACTCTCTCTCTCTCTCTCTCTCTCTCTCTCTCTCTCTCTCTCTCTCTCTCTCTCTCTCTCTCTCTCTCTCTCTTAATATAAACAAAATGTACTTATAGATGGAAAAGCGTATGAAATTAAAATTTTTTGATGAAGTCGTTGTTTGTCTTGGATGATGCAAGAGAAAATAATGGCATCTTAAAAAAGAAAACAGGTGTGTTGTTTGGATACCTGACGCCGTCCACTTTATTTCGCAGAAATTGTTAACGGTTCAAAAATGACTTATACCAATGTCTCTCTATTCTGATGAACGTATACGAACAGCCAATGAAATGGGCCATAAGGTGTGCAGAGTTAATCCTTATTTTAAGTTTTGCAGACGAAAGATGTTGAATGTATAAAATAAGAACTGAACACGGACGGTCCTTGTGTTGATAACGTCGCATAATCTAGAAAAGTTCCCGATTACCTTGAGAGAGTAAGAGGAGTAAATAATTAGCGAATGAAAATAGTGCTACCACCGTTTAATGATTCATTTTGGAATGTAATTCTCCTCGGAAATATAAGATTGTATTAAAACAATTGGAAGCAAATGGTAATATACGCAAAACTTAGAACAGATATTGGCTAGTAATATTATCAGACTAGGGACATTTTTTGTTTATGAACTAAGAAGTACAATTTTCTTATGATATAACATTGAATTAGACGATAAAGTGTGTACATCTTGATATAAACACTTATTTTTTACAATAACTTTTAATCCATTCATTTTTTACAGCGGGCCATTTCATGTGTAATATATTGATGTTGGCATTCTGTAGATGTTCAGCATAAATGGAAACGCCCTGATATTATTGTAGCTCTTTTGTTAAAACTGCAAAAGTATTTATCTAAGCTAGCTGTGACATCCGGTGTAGCCCGGTTTTAAAGTATGCTCACATATGATTTCCAAAATCTGCAAGAATTAAAATATATTATTATAGAGTTAATATTCTATCGTTTGGTATATATTATAAAGTTGCGATTTCAATATATATATATATATATATATATATATATATATATATATATATATATATATATATCTCCATATGATTTAAGTGCATCAACTTGAATAGAAACCGAAGCCAAAACTCATTAAAAAAAAAATATATATATATATATACTCTACGGAACGTAAGAAAATATATAATTATTTCCACAGCCAGATAGCATCATAACTGTGGCTCTTGTGAGTTGCAACGCTGTCTGGCTGTGGAAAAATATAATTTATGAAGAATTCTTGGTAAAATTATTTATTACAAGAAATGGAAGTCTATAACAATTAAACGACAGTCACTCGGGTGTTGTAAGCGTGACACACAAAACAAAGCACACGCTATCCTATTAATATATAGATATCGCAACGGTAGATAAATTTCTTTTCTTGAGTGGCCTTAATTAATAATCTTGACAATGGATAATCGATAAACACCCTTTATTATTCTGTTGCCCCTAAACAGAATTATATAAAATAGGTGTATTTACATTTACTCTTTCTATTAAATATTGAAGATTTCGCTTTAAAAAAGTTTTCTTTCTTCTCAGACAAAGGAGTAAAACAAGAATATACAAGTAGAAAATGTTTCCTCCATTTTTGTTGAAAGAAGAAGAAACCTATCCTACTTGATTAATTTGTGAATATTCGCAATTGTAATAGAATTTCCAATGCTTTAACACGATCGAATAATAATTTGGTAAAATGCATCAACAAGAATCAACCAATTTGTGAGGCCCCAGCTTGTGGGCTTTGGGGAGTGTGGAGCCACACTTTAATTACCATTGCTCCCAGGCCCACTCTGACCCGGAGTGGTAGTACCTGTTAGGGTCCCAACTATGGGTTAAATAGAAACCGACGTGAAAACAACAAATATATTCTATTAAAAAAATTTTTCTTCAAAATCTTTGGATTCGGCATTAAATAACCCAAAAAGGGTTGATATGCCGTAAAACAAAAACAACCAACCAACCAATTTGCACACGAAAAAGAGTAAAAAGAACTGCAACTACTAAGACGTTCTATGCAAGTTGTCGATTTTTTTTGTTTTTTTTTTAAATTACATTTTCACCCCAAACAAGGCACATTGCCACTTTGTTGTAGGGGGCTACTATCAGGGACATAAGCATCAGGGGTACTGTGTAGGAAGTTGGGCAGCAAGATGTCGGTTCACATTGCACTTGAACTTCTGCATGTCAGTACAGTCGGGGAAGCAGGGACCCGGAAGGGAATTCCAAAGTCTAGCTGTTCTGGGGAAGAAACTACTGGAGTAGAAGAAGAAATAACAGAGGTCTAAGGATAGACCCCTGAGGCACTCCCGCATTTATATCATATTGTTTAGATGTACGACCGTCAAGGACAACCTGGATTTTTCTTTTATCTAAGAAGGATCTAATTATGTTCTGTATTCTTCCAATGATGCCGTATGATTTGATTTTCCTGAAGACCCTCATGCCATAACCTGTCAAAAGTCTTAGATATATCTAGAGCGATTAGGAAAAAAGATACCCGAATTACAATATTACTTTTCTAATGAGTTTGAAAGGAGTTTTAAGCGGTAGTGAATATTGGGTGGGACTATGATGTTGATCACCACTATAGTGGCAAGATTTTTGTTGGTGGTGTATATCATGTCAGTATGTGTTTTTAATGTAATGAGGATATCTACACTGGCAAAATTGACTCCTATTTTAATTAGATTAATTTAATTCTGGACATATATTATAATTCCTGATTCTTTTAGTTTTTCGGAAACTACGGAGACAATCTAAGTGAAATTTTGTGTAGACATTTATGATAGGATGCAGCAAACTAAGTGTTACGATATTCATTCGATGCAGTTAGGGATGAGTAATGTATAAATGAGCACAAATTTAACAGTATCATCAATTTGGCATAAAATACTCCTAAAATACTCATAAAATACTCATAAAATACTCATTCTTAGTCACAACACACGCTTTTATCGACTTTCTCATTTGTGAACTCTTTGAAATGATTATCTGATTTTCAAACTAAGAATATAACATTTGTTGCAACGGTTAAACTCCATTATCATTTTAATACAAGATCTTGATTATGTGATATTTCTAGAAGAGCGGTTGGCAACCTTTTGAACTTCATGAACCACGGTATAATTTAAATATTTCTACAGAAAGTGGAAGAAAATCTGAACAATAAAATCTAAATCGTGGATTTTAATTCCGTATCATTATTTAATACAGCTTCGGGACGCATTCATAAGAAAACATTTAAAGGATTAAAATCGCAATATTTTTAATTTTTGTTTGTAGAGTAAAACGTGAAACTTTGGTTTACTTTCGACTGCCTCATAACTCTCTCTCGTTTTCCTTATTTTGCCATTTTGTCTTCACATCTTATAAACGATGTTCCTGACAAAGGGAGAAAAGTTGCTGTTTACTCAGTCGGAATTTATCCGTATAATACTTATCGTTTGGCAAGGTTCTGACCTTGAAGTGTTTTCTCCATTTTATTTTAAGCTTACATTAAGTGGCTCTATTCTTTGTCTGGAGCTATTTTTGTAAGATAAGTAATATATATATATATATATATATATATATATATAATGAACTATCAGGACTTGAGAAAGTCGTGGAAATCAATTGTTACCCTCACAAAAAAGGTGAGGAAAACTCCTTTTCATTCCAAATACTACCAGGTACCATATATATATATATATATATATATATACTACCAGGGTTCATCATATATATATTGTGTATTTACGCAACATGTTTTCATTCAAACAGATATTAAATAGTGTGGAGTGTTTTTTGCTTTATTATTTTTTTTTGTTTTGTTTTTTTGTAATTTTTCCATTTTTCAAATGGTCATTCTTATGTCTCGGTCGAATTTGTGTAGGAAACTTCCACAATAGTCCATCTGTTTTTGTTTTGTTTTTTTTTGGGGGGGTTGTATTTTGCAAGTACTTTCAACTGATTTTCTTCAGTTCTTCAGTCGTATTCAGGCAGTTTTTGATTACTGTTTCGTTTAAAATGTGGACGTTTTTATATTGTCATGAGGGCATCATTTCCTCTTAAAACATGAAGAAATTACAATTTCTTGCACAAAATAACATAATTACCCAAACATAATAATTAATAAATATAATATATAATGAAACTATTAATATAATTAAACATTATAATGAAATAATATTTGAAATATTATATGATAAAATGAAATATAAAATATAATACAAAAATAAATATCAATAATATATAAATTAACATAATATAGACGATAACATAAATATCTTTAATATTAGAAAGTGAAAATATCCTCTTAAGCGTTTCTAGAGACTTTTAAAATAACTGACAAAAGTTTTTTTTTATTTTTTTTTTTTCGTTGGTTCCAGAAGGTTCCTGGAACATTCTCCAGCAATTACTATAAATAGAAATATATGCGTTTTTAAAACCAGTTATTGATCCATACACCAAACGAAAGGGACGCATACTTGGGGCGACCTTATTGCTAAAATCAATTAACTCCGGACACTAACGAGAAAGGAAAGAAACTTGGTCGTTAATAGGCTTACTGAACATCAAGCCAAATAAACCACTACAAACAATAGTATTTCATTTCTCGGCGTTCTAATAGACTTCAGGAAAGATGAATTCATCATTTCTCCATATAAAGACTATTGCAACTAATTCCTGTGTCTTAAACTTCAAATTCCAATACAAAACCGCAATTATAACGAATCTAATTAATCGAGCCAAATTGATCTCCTCAAATAAATAAATATTCCTCAGCGAATTAAAAAAAAATATCAAACAGGTTTTAATTAATAAACAATTCCCCAACTTCCTAGTCGATAAACAAATTTAACAGTTAGAAACCTAGACCAAACTAATAATAACCAAGTTAACAATCCCTATCAATATATTCTATCGCATCCAGCTACACCGCAACTTTAAAGCAGATGAAAAGGTACTAAGTATATAATACATCGGTATATATCAATACTCAATAATAAGATCAGATATATCATCTACTACGAGAAGTTAACAACTGCTAAACTTATGTTTCAAAACAACACTTCCCGGGCAACAAAATCAGTCGACGAAACCAATGTAGTCTACCGATTCAAATGTCCCTTGGGAGAATGCCTCTCCAGCAATAGAAACACCAATAGCTACATTAGACACACAACTAACACATTGTCCAGACGATTAACTCTGCACATTTCAGATACAAGCCCGATTTGCCAACACTTAAAACATGGCTGCCCACATTTCCAATTTAGAAAAATCCTAGTTGCGTTTGATTAATATACTTTTTATGGTTTTAAGGTTTCTATCTTTTAATAAAAGGATAATAGGTATTTTCTGGGCCTTAATAACTTTTTATCCAATCTACCTTAAACATTAAAAGAGAAATCCTTTGTTTTTGATTTTTGATTTTTGTTGTTTTTTCGTTTCTTTGTTTTTGTAACATTGAAAACGAACTTAATGGTTTAGCATATTGGGAAGTGGTATACAAACTGCCATTAGCATATAAGTGATGCTCTTTGTGTAAACAAATCGAGCTTAGGCATTTGGACGATGGCAAAACATTGTTAATTCACTACCCGCACAGCAGCATCTGTATAGCATAATGGTTAGAAACTTTGACTGTCGTTAGGGTAGTCGGGTTTCGATCCTGGCTTGAGGTAGTTGCCTGTCTGCACATATAGTCAACCACCTACAGTACTGTTTCGCTGCATCACAGTTCATCAGTGCGGCTATATATATATATATATATATATATATATATATATATATGAGGAGCATGTTGTGGTTTGCTTTTAGCATTGTGTGTAGTGTGTATGGACTTAGTTTTTCTACAAGATTGCAAAGTTCTTAAGACATATGAGAGGGGGGGTTGCTTGAAGTAATGTACATATGCAGAAACTCAAGTTGCATTTTGTATATTTAGCATGTCAATGCTATAATCTTCACAACTTTATAAATAAAGATAACCATTGTAAATCTTTCATAAAAGAATTAACAAAGAATGTTTGGAGATTTTTTTATGGTTTCGAAAAAGAAACGTTTTTTTTTTTCCTTTTATTTTAACAAAAAAAAACACACACACACAAACTTTTTTGAAGGTTGACAGATTGCTAACGTTTCTTATGAAATAGAAAGTGATATTTTCTAGAATCAATAAAATATCGATCTATTAAATCCATGAACTACATTGATTAGACAAGATCTTATCGCTGTCACCCACATGCTGACAATGATGCAGGTTTCGTTAACAAGATGAAGATCATAAAATTCACATAGGTTCTTGTGAATAAAGGTCAAGGGAGTCAACACCTATTGCAGGTAATGTTTATTAATGTTATCTTTAGAAACACTAAAGATCTTAAGCATACGATATTGATTATTACATAATTCAAAATGGTATCAATTATAACAAAATCTAAACGCAGATTCCATGAACAAAGCTTCGTTTTCAGAACTGCCTGTGGAACACTGTTCCCTGGCCTACTTCCCGGTTGAATACAACATGGTAACCTCCAAATCCAATGTAAATAAGTTCTCGTTTACCCGCCCCCATAAATAATCGAATTCTACCCAATTTACACCATTAACGATTAATACACTCCCACCTTACATTCATTAATCCTTATCCTCACGTGACCTTTGGGCCTTGATAAGTGGTGACTCCCTTAAAAAAAAAAAAAAAAGCTATGCTCACTAGAGATTGTGCAAAAAGAAAGGCAGAATTTTAGTTGACCCTTGGGTTATCGCCCCCTTCACACCCATATATATATATACATGTGCACTTTTATACCTTTTATTGTAAAGATGAAGTTACAAGGTACCTTAAATAAGTATTTATGCTTTTTCGTGTGGGCACGTTTATTGATGGTGCACACCTGAAACTCTAGTCTTCTTCGAAGTAATCTCCTCCAGCTGCAGTGCCCTTGTTGCACCATTCTAATAAGCTCTGGAAGTTCTCTTGTGTGAGCGTGTCAATGACCCTCGCCACAGTCTCTTTCATCTTCTCAATTGTTTCATAACGACAGCTTTTAAGGTTTTCCTTGAGCTTAGGGAATAACCAAAAGTCACAGAGAGCAAGGTCTGGACTATAGGGAGGGTGAGGAACTTTCTTGATGTCGTCTTTGTTTCTGAACTTCTCTTGGGGCTAACTTCACACAAATCTTCTGCATCTTCAGTTCTTCATAAATAAATGTGTATACAGTTCCCACAGTGACATCAAACTGCAGTTTTTGTCTCTATAAACACAGGACGGTCCTTATCCATGAAATTCTTTATTTACCCAATCTACTTTGGTGTTCTGACTTCCTTACTCCTCCCACGCCTCATCATTCCTCACAGACTCCTTAACTTCCTTGAATCTCTTATGCCCCTCAAAAACTGATGCTCGGTTCATGCAAGATAGTCCAAAAGCAGTCGGAAGCATTTCATACGTTTTTGTAACATTTTTTTTCCAAGTTTAAAATAGAATTTTATTACATATCATTCTCCTAATTGTCCTCGCGTCCAGATTGCATTTTTGAAATTCACCAGCTGTGACAATCAGGCTTTAGTAGGGTGTATTCCAATTCCTGCTCTAACTGTTCATTTGAACCTGAAATCATAAAAACAAAAAATTGGTAAACGGCTGTTGCGAGAACTAGATGACTTACAACTGTGATCGAAAGAAACAGAGAGCACTGCTAATACAGGGAAACTTCTCGTTCAAATTTCATGAAACACTACTTGTTTTTTTGCTAATTAACAATTACTGTTAATGACTCTTGTGAAAACTAATAACTAATTGGAATACCTGTATTAAGACGGACTCATAAGACACACTTAAAACTTTTAACAATGAAAAAGATCAGACCTAACAATTCTCCAAAGCCAATAAAAATGTATCGATAAGTTTATAAAAATGCAAATTCCATAACTGAAGTTATAGAATTAAAAAAAACGAGGTTTTAATGATGTTGATTTAAACTCTATTGGACAAAATTTACTCAAATTTTTAAAATCGATTTCATTTTCTGTTTATTGCTGAATGTATAAATCACATTAAAATCAGGAATAAAAAACATAGAATGGAGTACATGATATATTTAAAATGTCAGGTAAGGCCTCCACCCGGTAAACCAAGTGCAAGATAGATACAATTTACAACGGTTAGAATCTTGAAAAGATCTCTTGATTAGAATGTATGAGATAGCGATTGAATGTCTGGCATCCGGCACGATGCTCCATCCCAAGCTAAAACTAAGAAAATTGGGGAAAAGAAAACTGTCAAAGGGTATACAAGGGATGTCGAGGTAGTGACTCTGGGGAGAGGGAAATTCAATTACATTCATACTTTCATTTTCTCATTACTAGGACTTGATTTGATTCTTAGTGCTATATACAATCAACGATCTTTGGACATCACCAGACATCTGCATACTACTGCTTTGACAGATTATTACCTTTTTACATGTGGGAGAATAAAATTTTCGTAGTTGCAGGTGGCTCAAATAACCTTTTGTTTTCCTGCCTGAACACAAGTCTAGGCTAATATGAAATCCACCGTAACAATTGGGTTATGGCCATAGAATGACTTAATGGAAATTTGTTTGCACAACAAATTTAATTCTGAGAAAAAGATTTAAAGTAGAGAATGCGTCCCATATTTGAATATATCATTATTTTGAAGCACCCAATTAAGCAAACCTTTATTCTTTCTACTAAAGTTGTTAAATATAAAGATTCCAACCTACTTTTATCATCGAAATTCTTTATTCCTTTTATGGGATTTGTCGCCGCTGCTTTTAACGGTATGGCTGACTGTTCTTGCATATCGACTTTCGATTGACCAAAAGCTCAAATCAGCAGTCTTCTTCGACCATTCAAAACAAGAGATATTCACTTCCAAATCTCGCGCATAGTATAAAATCCTAAACATAGCGTTTTTCTTTTCTTTTTTTTGCGGGGGGGGGGGCTCTTTCCTATTTTATTTCAAAGACCACACACATACATATGACATATTGTGCCTAGTCTACTTGGGACAGTCTCTCTCACACACACAAGACTTTGATGAATTACAAAGTGACTGCAAATATACGCTGCCTACTGAAGATACATACACAAGTTTATACATAAACTTTCTCACTGGTAAAACATGCTAATACACAAGCACATCTATATGCATATCCTATTTATACACCTTGTAACATTAAATAATGAACACATACTCAATTTCTCCTTATAGACAAAACATCTTTAACTCTGAGCGTTCCTTGGACCATTTGAATTTTTGTATTCTATTAACTCTTTCATTGTCTCGAGTTGTTGATAAATAATAAAAATCAATTATTCTCTATTGAAGATGTTGGCAGACGTTTGGGTAGCATCTCTTTTCTACACATGGTAATACCAGTAATTACAAGTGAAATAGTAAGGAAACGATGATGTATGCCAAAACGTTCATTTTTTGTCAAAACCCTCGACAGGGTTCGTTTTGAAATTGAATCTATAAAAATATGTACATAGTTTACAATACGTATAATACAATCTGAAAAGTGTGTGTTAAAATTGAGGGAAATGTCCTACATTCTGTGTAATGTGTGTGCCTAACATGCGAGGCGAAACAGCAACAAAAAAAAAGTAGAACATTTCCTTGTGTTCCTTTTATTGCTAAAGAGGAGATAATTGAATGTGAACATTTCCTTGTGTTCCTTTTATTGCAAAAGGGGAGATAATTGAATGTGAACATTTCCTTGTGTTCCTTTTATTGCTAAAGGGGAGATAATTGAATGTGAACATTTCCTTGTGTTCCTTTTATTGCTAAAGGGGAGATAATTGAATGTGAACATTTCCTTGTGTTCCTTTTATTGCTAAAGGGGAGATAATTGAATGTGAACATTTCCTTGTGTTCCTTTTATTGCTAAAGGGGAGATAATTGAATGTGAACATTTCCTTGTGTTCCTTTTATTGCTAAAGGGGAGATAATTGAATGTGAACATTTCCTTGTGTTCCTTTTATTGCTAAAGGGGAGATAATTGAATGTGAACATTTCCTTGTGTTCCTTTTATTGCTAAAGGGGAGATAATTGAGTGTGAACATTTCCCTCTTGTGAATGTAAGTGTATAGAAACGTGTAGGTAATTCTACAGTATGGATAGACTTTATATTATCATTTTACTGCCCTATCGTCAACATTGGTGATCTCAAGTGCTGTCTCTGCAGTAGCACTATATCACCAATTGTTGGAGTTTCTGTGATTGCACTCAAATACAGACATAACAGGAAACTCCTTTTATCTCCAGCTATTTGCTACAGTGACAATTGTTACATTGTTGCTACATTGTCTTGGCCTGTAGACCCTAATACAGTGGTTCCCAACGACAGTGCCACAGCACACTAATGTGCCACAGAATGATTACTAGTGTATTGTGAAGAGATGATAACTAGAAGCCATTTAATTCTATTTTGTTTAACAGCATTGTCTTTTTGACTACTGTACACTCTTTAACCCTTATCCTTGAATGTCCTATCGGCCTTGATAAGTGGTGACGCCTATGTAAAAAAAAAAAAAAAAATTGCATTTCTTAATCACGATGATACTACTCAATTCCAATTTTAACTAAAAAAAAAAAAAAAAAAAAAAAGGCCATAAAAATCTTACTATGTGAACTGGGATTTTCTTACCTAAACATTAAAAATAAAATATTGTGAAATACTTAAAATATTAAAGAAGAGTTAAGAGTGTGTCTCTCTCACATGTTCCCACATATTACAGCACTAGTTAAGAAACACCAGGCATAATTGTTCCACTGACATTCACCATTGTTATTCTATGTCAGATATTGAATGCAGAATATGTTGATTTGTGTGAATAAAAATTCTCATATAATCTTTGTTTTTTTTTTTATTATTATTGCAAAAAGGCCTGGAGTAGAAAATACTAATATTTTATGATAGATCCCCTAAAAATTTAAATGAACTCAGTAGTGTGCCGCCATGTAAAAAAAGGTTGGGAACCACTGCCCTAACATATAGGGTTGATCGAAAGCTGATTGGCAAAATGCCCTTTTTTTTTTTTTTTTTTTTTTTTTTTAAGTTTGGCTTAGCCACTCAATGAATCATGCATCATGAACTCCGACAATTTATCAAAGCAATAGATACAATTAAAAGAAATTCCTGAGACCTTCGTATCTAGCCAGATGCATGATAGCACCTGTCGGAAAAGCGAAGTACATGTAAATCAATAACTCATACAAGATTAGTCAGTCGTTAACAACAGCCTGGCCAAATTGAATGAACAAATAGAATGCGTTTAGTCATTTTTCGGTGCATGAATAGTTTTAATATTGTCCTATTTCTCATGTTAAGCTATCACTTCCCAGGATTGAGTACAATCTCTATATTAATAAAATTATAAAACCAATTCACGTGCAACTGTATATATGTTTTTCTCGTAACTGCGTGACTCGCACAGTAAATAATTATATTTACTATATATTTCTCTTAGTCTGCCTTTCCGTTTCACTTTGTCTCAAGAAATACTGAGCCGATCTGGCTTAAATTTTGTTTATGAATCTTTGTTATAAGTTGCAGCAAATTGTGTATTATATTTATGTGATGTGCAGTTAGATGAATAAGGATAAGTATTAATGCAAAAATTAGCACAAATTTAGCCATATTCAACCATCAATTTGCCATAAAGCACTCATTCCAAGTCTATCGATTTGGAATGAGTGCTTTACTTTTATTTTCAATGAGTAAAATGACTAGTATTTACTATTAAATGAATATTTGAAAAAAAAATGCAGTAGTCTATAGTAAAGCTAATTTTCTGAAATTCCTACTTGAAAATATAATTATGAAATTAAATCTACCTTAATGCATTTTGGTGTACTAGTGCATCCTTTGAACCAGACGTAACTCTGCGTTCGTTTGGCTTTCCCAGACCATGACGTCAACAGCTGGATTATGCTGAGCGTCGCCGATGAAATCATAGGACGGTCAAATTCACATTTTTTCTCTTCTCTTTCTGACTGACTTGCATGTAAGATATGGTGGCTTTTTTTTTCTTTCCTCTTCCAGTATTTATCCAATTTCTCGTCTGCTGTGCGGGAGTAGCACTCGCGAGTGTGCTGTGTTGTGATCGACTGATCGCCATGTTGCATCAGACAGCAGCTAAACCGGAGAGAGCCGAACGAACGCGTGAGTTACGTCTGGTTCAAAGGATGTACTAGTACCTATTTTGGTTCTTTTCTGAACAAATCGGCTATTTTAAGTTTTTTTTCTTTTTGTTTTTTTTTGGAGGGGGGTGAATAGTCTAAAAAAGAAGGAATTACTTTGTGACCTTTAAAATATGAAATAAATTTGAAAGCATTTAAACCGTTGAATAGGCCATTTCTGACTTTTAAATTTTAGGATTCTCATGTATTAAGATTGAAAAGTTTTGAAAATAATCTATATTCAAAAATTTTATAAATGGAGAATAAAATATTGCTTTAACAAATAAGCCATAGTTGTATATGAACTTTATTCAATAAATAAATGAATACACAAGCAATACCGTAGTAATTCAATTTAACTTTAAAAATATTATTTAAAAAATAAATTTGTGAAAAAACATACAGCATATTTAAAATTTTTAAAAATGGAAAGAAAAAAAAATATTGTGACTCCTTTCAACAAGTATAAGGGGCCTTTCCAACCACCGATTGTCATGGTCGATAGCACCCTGTTCGGGAATCCGATATTTAAAATCCTTGGCCTGGTTTTCTCATAACATAAAATGAAATAAGTACATAGATGATTTGAAGTCTGCCATAAATAAGGTAACCTCCCTTTACCAGATTAGAAAAACTTTCGCACAAGCCACTATTCTATATATCTATAAAGCCACTGTGCATAGAGCATTGTTGCCTCATCTGAGCTGATGCACTAACCTCCTCCCTCTTAGGTTAAAAATCATTTTTCTCACTGTCTAACAGATCACGCACTGTCTGCCAAGCTCCACCCTTGTCATAGTGCTGCATACCTGTGCTTATTTTACAAGTACTCCCACAGGATGTGCTCTGATAAACTTTCTGCACTTGTACTTTCTCAATATAACCCCACCCCTACGACGACTCATTCAAACTAACAACAAAATCAGGCCCCTTAACTTTAAATGACAAAAGATAGCTTCTTCCCTCAAACTGCTTATCTTTGGAATTCCCTCCCTACTACTTATTTTCAAAACTGTACTAACATCTAGAATTTAAATGTAATGTGAAGATATATCTTGCTGCCCAGCTCCCCACAGTTTGCTCTTTCTATACAATAACCTCTTATCCTTCAGTATCAAAATGTCTTTTGGGCAAGCAAAATTATAAAATAATTTTTTTTTAATTTATCTTATGTAATATAATGTTTCATAATTAATACTAATAATAATATAATAAAGCTATTGATAAAAGTATTCGATCAATTTGGCCATAGTTTTTCTTTTTTTTCTTTTTTACTAAGTTAACAATTAATTCGTGTGCAAGAAGCGGCAGGCAATGGCGATGGATGGGAACTCAGATGTGGAGAAAAAATATCTGGATGGCGAAGCTATTGAGGTTGTTAGTTTTTTTTTTTTTGTCTTTTTTTACTTTGTTGTTACCATTGTAGCACAGTGTGGAGTTAGAATTGCAAGAATTTTTTTTTTTTTTTACATATGCATCACCACTTATCAAGACCCAGAGACCACTCGAGGATAAGGGTTAAGAGTGCACAATAGTCAATTGGACAATATAGTAATCGTTAGTAATGGAAATTCGGTAAATTTGTTAACTTGAGGAGAACAGCTCATCAAGAACTTGTTTACATTGGACTTGAAGACAGATTATATTCAGCTGGAAAGCAGGAAAACAAAAGTTCCACAGGCGTACACTTCTAAGGAAGAAGCTTTGTTCATGGAATCTACGTTTAAGTTGAGGCACAGATAAAGAGTGGGGGGAATTATTGATAGTGTTTTCAGCTAGACGAGTGTTTCTTGTGAAAGTTTGGCGAGGGGGAACCATACATTGAAGCTCAGTCGAGCACTTTCCATGAAAATAATGATAAAGTAGAGAAAAACTTGCAACATCTCTTCTGCGAGATAGAGGTTGTAGGAAAGAGAAAAGGACACCTCTTAAGATCTACAAAGTCTATTTTGAACTCTATCAAGGCAGGACAAGTTCTTTCTAGCAGCTCCTGCCCAGATGTAGCAACAGTACTCCATCCTTGGACATACCTGGCTCTTATATAGAGAATTGCATCAGTAGTGATCGATCTACTGGATCGATAGAACGATCCCACCATTTTTCCAGCGATCTTGGCAACAGATTTGATGTATGTGTTTCATTTCAGAAGCCCAGAAGTTTGTCAAAACATGAGGCCTCCTGAAGACGAGAGCCATTCATTTCAATTGATGTCAGATGGGGATCAGAGCATTGATGATGATAGAAGCTTGGTTTTAGATGCATTAAATGTAAGCAGCCACTCCTTTCCTCATTGTATCACGTGCTCAAGATTAGAGGAGAGAGAATCATAGAGAACTTGGTCATTTACGGTCTTAGATGTACTAGCATAGATTGTAGTGTCATCAGCATAAATGTCTACGAATGATGTAAGGATGTTATTTAGATCATTAATATAGATCAGGAAGAGAGTTGGGCCCAGGATGGACCCCTGAGGAACTCCAGCATTAATACTGTGAGCTTCTGATTTTTGCCCATCAACTACTACTCTTATGAATTAGGAGTAACTGGAGTAAGTCATGGTAACTTCTGTCATTACTAAACAGCAGAGCGTTACCACTGTCAACCAAGAGAAGTCTATTAGTCATGTGTGTAATGATGTTGGAAGTGAAACCTGGCCAGTGAGGATTGAGGGCATGCGTTGCATGGATAGAAATTATGAGAATGATACAATGAGCGTGTTTTATTTATCTCCCTCACACGGTGGGACGATTTGAAACAAGTTGGGACGATTTGAAACAAGTGGGATTTGAAAAGCCAACGCCATAGAGGAAGATCAAATTTGAACAGTATAGGTAGATGTATGCAGAAGAGTAGACTTCGATGGTATGGCTATTTTAAAAAATGAATAAAAGTTCTTGGGTTAGATGCAGAACAGTTGAGGTAGCAGGTTTAGTTTACAAGGAAAGGCCATGGAAAACATAGGAAATGATAGAAAATAGGCATGATGAATAAATAAAGACCTAAAAAGAGATAGATTAATTTGGAAATCAGTTTCTTAAAGCCGTCCAATGTATGCCAGAATTTAAAGCAGACGTTAAACTGAATATGATAACCTTGCAACTCAAGCAACCCTAATTGTCAGACTTGAGTTTTTTTTTTTTAGTTTGTTTTTTTTTCGTTATTTTTTTAATGATTTTTATTTTTTTCGTTTTTTTTTATTTTTATTTTTTTGTTTTTTCGTTTTTTTAATGATTTTGTTTTTTTTTTTGTTTTTTTTTTTAACATATTCTGATAACCGGGATTATGATTAATGGAAAATGTTCAAATAATTTTGAAGCGACATGTAATTGGAATCTGCATCATTTTATAATGCATTCCTTTTAAAAGAAACCAATATAACTCGTGTACAGTAATTAACGGTAATTAATAAATATGGCTGATGCGGCAGATTACCAGCGGAATGCTGAATAATCTATGCAAACTTAAAAGATAAAATGTAACATGAAAATGTAAGAAAAAAAATCACAGCTTAAAATAGTAAACTAAAATCAATAGTTTTGTTCGGATATTAAATCTGTAAAAGAAATTGTAAATGGAACGAAACAATAAGAGATGAATCTGATAAAATTGTATCTTAGATGGGTATATTTGCTAACGACGCCATGCTCTATAATAGACATGAGGGAGGGGATGCACACAGACCAGAGATAATGACAGAAACCCTACAAAATGACCTTCAGTCTATGATGGAATAGGGCTGTAAGTGGGTGGTAATATTTAATGCTACTAAAACTAAACTTCTTTCCTTTTCATCTACAAAAACTTTTCAACCAACAGTTGTCATAACAAATGATATCCCACGCGAAAGCCCATTTTCGAACTCCAAGACCTAACATTCACGGGCAACATAAATTCGAACAAATACATTAATTACATTGCAAAGAAGGTGGGCGCCATCTACTGCACCAGAAAATTACTTGCACCAGAGAACATTCTATACCTTTAAAAAGCCACAATGGGCATCTGGGCTGTTGCACCTACCACTAGTCTCTCATGCTTAGACACCGTTCAAAAACGTCTGAAATTTAATAGATCCTGCACTGTTGGCCAAGCTCCAACTTTTGTCCAATTGTCGCATCCCTCTTCTGTTTTATATTTTAATGGAATGCTCTGATGAACCCATAGCATTTGAGACCCCTCAACTTGCATATCCCTAACTAACCCGACTGTTAGGTTTTAGAATTCTCTCCCTGTTTCCTGCTTTGCTACCTCTAAATGTAATAGCAACAGATACCTTGCTACTCAACTCCCCACAGTCCCCTGTCAAACACGATCATAAATAGTACACCCTAACATTTCAAGCTGCAATATGCCTTGTTTGGGGTGAAAGAGTAAAATAATAAAAAAAAATTTTTTTATCTTAGATAACAGAAAAGACGTTGCTAGCCTGTCTCTACTCTATTGTTATTTTTATAGCAAGTGCTCATCTAGGGTTCCCTCTTGCTAAACTTTCATGACAAACACTCGTCTAATTACAACTATTATCAACTATTATCAACGATTTTTTTTTTTTTTTTACATAGGGTCACCACTTATCAAGGCCGACAGGCCACTCAAGGATAAGGGTTAAAGAGTGTAGAGTAGTCAAAAGGACAATATAGTAATCGATAGTAATGGAAGTTCGGTAAATTTGTTAACTTAAGTGGAACGGCTCATCAGAAACTTGTTCACGTTGGACTTGAAGACAACCATATTATAGACATCTTAGGGCATATCTGATTTGTATGGGTAGAGGAGGATTGCATCAGAAGTCAAGTAGTTTCTGAAATGGAGTAGAAAGAGACAAGCAATGTCTCTTTTCTGAGAAAGGGGCTGTACAGAATTGCAAAGTCGATTTTGTACTCAGTTTTGGAATAAAAATCATCCAACAATGGTTGACATCCTGTAAAACCTAAGAATCAACTAAACTTACATATGTATTTGATACCTATATTTTTTCCCCCCACTCTCTGTCCGTGCCTCAATCTAAACGTGGATTCCATGAACAAAGCTTCTTTCCTAGAACTGCCTTCCTGTGGAACTCTGTTCCACTGGCCTGCTTTCCAAGCTGACTACAATATAGTTGTCTTCAAGTCCAATGTAAACAAATTCTTTCTGGGCCATCTTAAATAATCAAAATATACCCAATCCTCACTATTAACGATTACCACGCTGTCGTCTGGATGACTACCGTACACTTGTTAGTTTTTATCCTCGAGTAGCCTTCAGGCCTTGATAAGTGTTGACTCCTTTGTAGAATAAAAAAAAAAAGAAAATTTCACTAGCATTTAGTTAAGCATTTGTTTATTAGGAAAATAATTAACTTTTAAAGAATAAATTAGTTGCCATTAGTCAGCTGTTGCAGAAATGTTTTAATTGCTATGCAACAGATTTGGTGGGTAAATGTTCGATATTTAAGCAAAATTAAATTTAAGAAACATCATTTATATTCTACTAATTGTGATCTTGCTTGCTTCTTACTGTGCACATTCCCTATGTGGTCGTGAATGTTATAGATGATGGGAGAAAAAGGTAAGGAAGAAGGACGCAAATAACAATTTTAAAGTGAGGAGAAAGAGTTACGAGATGGGAAGGGAGCAGAGCGGATAAGAAAACGAATTATATTTATTGTAAATATAATAAATTAGATACAGAGCGATTAAATCGCAGGGAGTAACAAGTCTGTTTTTTTTTTTACTTGGTCATTTTTTTTTTGTCTTAACCAACCTCTGAGTGAAATAGTCTGCAATTGTATCTTATTTTATTTTTGTTTTTGCAATAAGTTTTGTATGTGGCATCATAAGCATCCATGTTGGCAAGTTATTGTATACTCTTCATTTTTATCTGGTGCTTTAAGATCAGTCTGTCTGAAGTTATCAACTTTCTGACCTAAAGTCCAACAAAGATTGATGTCATTGCTTTTTTTTTTGGGGGGGGGGGGTACTTTTCCCTTAAGAAAACTCAATCATGTTCTGCAAAGCCAAAAGCAAAAAAAAAAAAAAACATTTTCCTCTACAAAACAATCAAACCGAACACCATGAATAAACATTTTAAGATATAAAGAACTTGAAGTGCGAAACCTTTTTTCCAAAATTACTGGATTCGGCATTAAATAACATGAAGAGTCGATATGCCATAAATAAAACAACCAAACCTTTTTTTTTTTTTTTTTTTGAACAATATATAAAGGCCTGTATCCTATGATTGTGACAAACATTTCATCTTTGAAGATTATTGTATCCTCTTCGTTTTTATATGTTAAGGAAGTAAAAGCCGATAAAAAGCTTGTTCCCACCCATGAATCTTCCGACAAGAACAAGACACAGACAAGCCATGGCGAGATACACCATGAACACAAAAAGGACACCCCAAGCCGATTTGGGACAAGCCACAAAAATAAATCCTCAAACTAGAGTTAACGTTAAACTGTAGTGCCTGTTCTGATACTATACCTAATCATTTCTAATCTCAGTGACCACGAAATCCTTCTAGACTGCAGCAAGTGTAAATTATGTACCAATCCGGAGTGGCTGTTTTTGTGGAGATGGACCTCCCCCCCCCCAATTAAAAGCCGAGTGTGTGTAAGTCTGCCATCGAGGGAAGCAAAGTAGATGTTATAATCCAAATTTTGATATTTTGTTTAATTTTGCATCAATTCAGGATTCCACGGTTGACATTGAAAATCTACCTCTCATCCCACTGACATTATAAGAGATGTAAAATGATAAGCGTCGTTGAATGAAAAATATTGTTCACGCTTAACAAGATGAGGATCTGCTCATCTGATGAGCTAACAAAATATGCACTCGTTTATTCGTTCGTTCATGTACAGCAATATCGATTTGTTGGATGACCTTGACTTTATTGCAAATTGCTTGTTGTTAATAGACATCTACCATCCAAGTGTAAATTAGAATAACCCCCACTCTCTCTCTCTCTCTCACACACCCTCTCTCGTCCTCTCTCTCTCACTCTTTTTGATGCCCCTCTCAATCTATCTATCCATATATATATATATCATCTCTCTATGTTGCATGCCTCTCTCTCTCCCTCGCCCTATGTTGCATGACTCTCTCCCTCGCCCTATGTTGCATGACTCTCTCCCTCGCCCTATGTTGCATGACTCTCTCCCTCGCCCTATGTTGCATGACTCTCTCCCTCGCCCTATGTTGCATGACTCTCTCCCTCGCCCTATGTTGCATGACTCTCTCCCTCGCCCTATGTTGCATGACTCTCTCCCTCGCCCTATGTTGCATGACTCTCTCCCTCGCCCTATGTTGCATGACTCTCTCCCTCGCCCTATGTTGCATGACTCTCTCCCTCGCCCTATGTTGCATGACTCTCTCCCTCGCCCTATGTTGCATGACTCTCTCCCTCGCCCTATGTTGCATGACTCTCTCCCTCGCCCTATGTTGCATGACTCTCTCCCTCGCCCTATGTTGCATGACTCTCTCCCTCGCCCTATGTTGCATGACTCTCTCCCTCGCCCTATGTTGCATGACTCTCTCCCTCGCCCTATGTTGCATGACTCTCTCCCTCGCCCTATGTTGCATGACTCTCTCCCTCGCCCTATGTTGCATGACTCTCTCCCTCGCCCTATGTTGCATGACTCTCTCCCTCGCCCTATGTTGCATGACTCTCTCCCTCGCCCTATGTTGCATGACTCTCTCCCTCGCCCTATGTTGCATGACTCTCTCCCTCGCCCTATGTTGCATGACTCTCTCCCTCGCCCTATGTTGCATGACTCTCTCCCTCGCCCTATGTTGCATGACTCTCTCCCTCGCCCTATGTTGCATGACTCTCTCCCTCGCCCTATGTTGCATGACTCTCTCCCTCGCCCTATGTTGCATGACTCTCTCCCTCGCCCTATGTTGCATGACTCTCTCCCTCGCCCTATGTTGCATGACTCTCTCCCTCGCCCTATGTTGCATGACTCTCTCCCTCGCCCTATGTTGCATGACTCTCTCCCTCGCCCTATGTTGCATGACTCTCTCCCTCGCCCTATGTTGCATGACTCTCTCCCTCGCCCTATGTTGCATGACTCTCTCCCTCGCCCTATGTTGCATGACTCTCTCCCTCGCCCTATGTTGCATGACTCTCTCCCTCGCCCTATGTTGCATGACTCTCTCCCTCGCCCTATGTTGCATGACTCTCTCCCTCGCCCTATGTTGCATGACTCTCTCCCTCGCCCTATGTTGCATGACTCTCTCCCTCGCCCTATGTTGCATGACTCTCTCCCTCGCCCTATGTTGCATGACTCTCTCCCTCGCCCTATGTTGCATGACTCTCTCCCTCGCCCTATGTTGCATGACTCTCTCCCTCGCCCTATGTTGCATGACTCTCTCCCTCGCCCTATGTTGCATGACTCTCTCCCTCGCCCTATGTTGCATGACTCTCTCCCTCGCCCTATGTTGCATGACTCTCTCCCTCGCCCTATGTTGCATGACTCTCTCCCTCGCCCTATGTTGCATGACTCTCTCCCTCGCCCTATGTTGCATGACTCTCTCCCTCGCCCTATGTTGCATGACTCTCTCCCTCGCCCTATGTTGCATGACTCTCTCCCTCGCCCTATGTTGCATGACTCTCTCCCTCGCCCTATGTTGCATGACTCTCTCCCTCGCCCTATGTTGCATGACTCTCTCCCTCGCCCTATGTTGCATGACTCTCTCCCTCGCCCTATGTTGCATGACTCTCTCCCTCGCCCTATGTTGCATGACTCTCTCCCTCGCCCTATGTTGCATGACTCTCTCCCTCGCCCTATGTTGCATGACTCTCTCCCTCGCCCTATGTTGCATGACTCTCTCCCTCGCCCTATGTTGCATGACTCTCTCCCTCGCCCTATGTTGCATGACTCTCTCCCTCGCCCTATGTTGCATGACTCTCTCCCTCGCCCTATGTTGCATGACTCTCTCCCTCGCCCTATGTTGCATGACTCTCTCCCTCGCCCTATGTTGCATGACTCTCTCCCTCGCCCTATGTTGCATGACTCTCTCCCTCGCCCTATGTTGCATGACTCTCTCCCTCGCCCTATGTTGCATGACTCTCTCCCTCGCCCTATGTTGCATGACTCTCTCCCTCGCCCTATGTTGCATGACTCTCTCCCTCGCCCTATGTTGCATGACTCTCTCCCTCGCCCTATGTTGCATGACTCTCTCCCTCGCCCTATGTTGCATGACTCTCTCCCTCGCCCTATGTTGCATGACTCTCTCCCTCGCCCTATGTTGCATGACTCTCTCCCTCGCCCTATGTTGCATGACTCTCTCCCTCGCCCTATGTTGCATGACTCTCTCCCTCGCCCTATGTTGCATGACTCTCTCCCTCTCGCTATGTTGCATGACTCTCTCGCTCTCGCTATGTTGCATGACTCTCTCGCTCTCGCTATGTTGCATGACTCTCTCGCTCTCGCTATGTCGCTTGCCTCTCTCGCTCTCGCTATGTCGCTTGCCTCTCTCGCTCTCGCTATGTCGCTTGCCTCTCTCGCTCTCGCTATGTCGCTTGCCTCTCTCTCTCTCTCGCTATGTCGCTTGCCTCTCTCTCTCTCTCGCTATGTCGCTTGCCTCTCTCTCTCTCTCGCTATGTCGCTTGCCTCTCTCTCTCTCTCGCTATGTCGCTTGCCTCTCTCTCTCTCTCGCTATGTCGCTTGCCTCTCTCTCTCTCTCGCTATGTCGCTTGCCTCTCTCTCTCTCTCGCTATGTCGCTTGCCTCTCTCTCTCTCTCGCTATGTCGCTTGCCTCTCTCTCTCTCTCGCTATGTCGCTTGCCTCTCTCTCTCTCTCGCTATGTCGCTTGCCTCTCTCTCTCTCTCGCTATGTCGCTTGCCTCTCTCTCTCTCTCGCTATGTCGCTTGCCTCTCTCTCTCTCTCGCTATGTCGCTTGCCTCTCTCTCTCTCTCGCTATGTCGCTTGCCTCTCTCTCTCTCTCTATGTCGCTTGCCTCTCTCTCTCTCTCTCTCTCTCTCTCTCTCTATGTCGCTTGCCTCTCTCTCTCTCTCTCTCTCTCTCTCTATGTCGCTTGCCTCTCTCTCTCTCTCTCTCTCTCTCTCTATGTCGCTTGCCTCTCTCTCTCTCTCTCTCTCTCTCTCTCTATGTCGCTTGCCTCTCTCTCTCTCTCTCTCTCTCTCTCTCTATGTCGCTTGCCTCTCTCTCTCTCTCTCTCTCTCTCTCTATGTCGCTTGCCTCTCTCTCTCTCTCTCTCTCTCTCTCTATGTCGCTTGCCTCTCTCTCTCTCTCTCTCTCTCTCTCTCTATGTCGCTTGCCTCTCTCTCTCTCTCTCTCTCTCTCTCTATGTCGCTTGCCTCTCTCTCTCTCTCTCTCTCTCTCTCTATGTCGCTTGCCTCTCTCTCTCTCTCTCTCTCTCTCTATGTCGCTTGCCTCTCTCTCTCTCTCTCTCTCTCTCTCTCTATGTCGCTTGCCTCTCTCTCTCTCTCTCTCTCTCTCTCTATGTCGCTTGCCTCTCTCTCTCTCTCTCTCTCTCTCTATGTCGCTTGCCTCTCTCTCTCTCTCTCTCTCTCTATGTCGCTTGCCTCTCTCTCTCTCTCTCTCTCTATGTCGCTTGCCTCTCTCTCTCTCTCTATGTCGCTTGCCTCTCTCTCTCTCCTCCATTCTCTTATAATAACAGAATATTAAACATGCGGCTTCTGTCTTTGAGATAAAACACTGCTTAACATTATTGATCACAGTTAAAATAATGCAATTATTAATGATCCATACACACAAAATGGCAAATGAGTGAATGTAGGCAAAGAAAGAAAATAGAGAAAATCGGCAAATAATAATAATTCTGAACCACAGCGCAATCCTATAATATGAGAGCAAATACGGGTCAGATTTTACTTTCTTAACCCTGTAAGTCTCACGTTCTGTTTTTGGATGATTTATTTTTTAATTATCAAACAGATGAATAGACACCGTTTATGTTCGTTTAGTAAAAAGAAATCAACTCTATAAAATTCGCAAAAAAAAATAAAACACATCTAATACAGTTATGTAGGGAAAGTGTGACACGTTTTGGAAACAAGCGTCCAAGGGTGGCGTGTGCGACATGCAAACTCGAAACCCGATCGATAGAAAACGAAAAGTTATGAATGTACTCTTCCGATTGTAGGTCGTGTAACTATAGTTTGTTTTATTTTATTTTGGCTGAAGTTCTCAGAAATCAAGGGGCCCACTACTTGAAGCTAACACTTGAACTCTGTATGAGATACATACTTACAAAACTGTTTAAACGTTGTCCTAAGGAGAATTGCTTCCCATCACCCTGGAAAATCTCATCAGTATGCCCTGTATTTAAGAATTCAGGTGATTGATTATCTCCCCCTCAGTACAGGCCAATAAGTCTCCTGTGCGTCATGAATAAGTTGCTGGAATCTTTGTTAAATAGAGAAGTAATCAACCATCTCAGCAAAAATAACCTTCTTGGTGACATACAATATGGTCTCCGTTCTACTAGATCTACAGCAGATGTGCTTACAGTTATCTCCTAGGATTAGCGAATCTCTTGACAGAGGCAACCTTTCTAGGGCAATTGCTCTGACATATCGAAGGCCTTTAATAGGGTATGGCATAAAGGTTTACTTCACAAGATCTCCGGCTATGGTATAGCTGGAAATGTCTTAATTATTAAATCATTTCTCTCTGATAGGTTCGTAAGAGTAGTGGGCTGTTGCCAAGGCAGCTGGAAAAATGGTGGGATCCTTCTATCGATCCAGTAGATATCTCACTGCTGATGTAATTCTCTATCTATATAAGAGCCAGGTACGTCCAAGGATGGAGTATTGTTGCCACATCTGGACAGGAGCTGCTAGAAAGGACTTGTCCTGCCTTGATAGAGTTCAAAATAGACTTTGTAGGCGCGGAGATGTCTTTTTCTCTTCCCTGCAACCTCTATCTCAACAAAGATGTTGCGAGTTTGTTTCTGCTTTATTGTTATTTTCATGGCAAGTACTCGACTGAACGTCAATCTATGCCCCTCCTCTCGCCAAACTTTAACAAGAAACACTCGTCTAGCTGAAAACACTATCAATAATTCTCCCCACTCTTTATCTGTGCCTAAACCTAAACGTAAATTCCATGAACAAAGCTTCTTTCTTAGAACTGCACGCCTGTGGAACTATTTTACGTTTTCCTGCTTTCCAGCTGACTATAATCTGATTGTCTTCAAGTCCAACGTAAACAAGTTCAGCCGTTCCACTTAAGCTAACAAATTTACCGAATTTCCATTACTAACGAATACTATATTGTCTAATTGACACTCTTAACCCTTATCTTCGAGTGGTCTCTGGGCCTTCATAAGTGGTGATGCCTCTGTAAAAAAAAAATATTCGAGCGTTCCATTTTAAGTTCTTTATCTCTCAAACACTGAGTAAAGAAATTGAGAAAATAATTTTCCTCTCCCCAATTAACTATTTTCCTGTGTTGTAGCATATCTTTTATTTTGGTCTCTTGATCTTACTGGATTCCAGGACAAAAATTTATCTAGTCTAGTGGAGTATCCAGCTTCATACTGTTACTTGAAGAAGGTGCACCATTCCTCGTAATAGCTAATGTAAGTTAGCCATAGTGAAGAGATCTTATTTGGGCAGCGAGAAGAGTTAGAGAAAAGTATCTTCGTGCCAGGTTGTTCTGGCAAACCCCTGTACAGAGAGACCTTAGACATTCGAGGATAGTGTCTAGTAGGCATTCAAGTTCTCTTTCTTTGTAGAAAGAATACAAATGTGCTTTTTAAGAAGTATCAACATGTGATTATGTGTTCAACTTCCGACTTGACAGATTTCTAAAACTGCCGTGTAGATATTTTTTTGCTCATTCGGAGTCATTTTGTACGTACGGTTAATTCGCGTGTCGGTGGGGAAAAAGAACGACGGATTTTTTGTGCATAAAATGGTATGCGGCAGGTTAAAACTTTAATTTCAACACTTCAGAAAGGATAGTAGACATTTCTACAAGAGAATACAGTAGTCCAGCACCTGCTCAAATTTATCCTGTATTGTTGCGTCGTTGGTGCATTTATTTATCCCTCCACCTCCAACGTTGAAAGTTGTACAACTCGTTTGTCGCACGTAGTCCACGTTACAACATAAAGATAACAAAGAGTATAATCATGTACTTGCAATGTTGTTTTAATTAACAAAAATGCACCCCCACCTCCTCTCCGGTCGCATATTTTTGCTAAGCTCGGGGAGGGGATTGTACGATCATCAAAAAAGTACATACAATACGTAGTTAGGGGAAAATAAATTACTTTGAACTATTAAAATAAGTTCCAACATTATTGATAATGTTTACGCATTCATTCATTTTATTATCGCTCACGTTGGAATTCATGCTTTTAGTACATCATAAATCTGTCACGCCAAAGCTATAATTCTTTTGTAAGGGTAATGTTTTAAGCTCTATGGAAAATAGGCCAATTCATAGAAGCTCAGACTGAGGAACTCAAGGATTTGATTTTGATTTCCAGTTATGGGTCCGCTTCATTTGTTTGGGAATTTATTATCTATATATTAATACTGTAGTACATTTTATGTATCACAGTTTCCAGAAGATAAATTATTCGATTGGGAGATCCTATTTATTAAAAAGGAGAATAGGTGATAACACACTACAAACATTAAATTATTACATACAAACGCCAATTTAATGTTCGTAGTATGTTATCATCTATCCTACTTTTTAATAAATAGGATCTCCCGATCACCGAAGATGCCATGTATTAAAAAAAAAATGTCACTTTTGAGCCATACGTGAACCTAAATATACCTTCTTGTTTTTCTGACTTTGATCCAAGGGTAGTATCTATTCTGCCTAAAGATGGTATAATGATATAGAGGAGTTTCTGTTCGCGCCGAGCATCCATACAATGGAAATATATTAGAGACTCCTATAAGGATATTGGAGATAAATTATAATAATCAGATATATTCTGACACTCTATTAACCAGATTAATTAGATATATTCTTTTACAGTTTTAACAAAAGGACAACAATATTGCGAGGTCTCCATTCACACTGAACGTCCCCAGAATGGCCAACAATAATATATTACATATGAAAGATGCTGCTCTGGAATTTACACAGGTCCCACTAGTTTACTATTAATGCAATATTGTCCATTTCCAAAAGTAATTAAGATCTCTCATATTTTGAAATGAGACAAATTTCGCAACGTATTTACGACGTTTAAAAAATGACAGAATCTAGACTTTGAGATGTTGGCATCCGTCAGTCTTTGAACATTATCAAGTTATGCTTGGGCTGTATAGCCTATGTAAGTATAGAAGACAAGCTATTAACTATGTAGTGGACTCCTCCTCGCTTCACGTGATTGAAAAGATCCGTAGAATAGAAAAACAAATCTCATTCTAACATTGAATAACAACTTTATTGATTATCTTTGTTAATTTGACTTGTAAGAAAAAGGGTTCATCGTAGACAGAGTTGATACGTATTGACGTAGATAAGATTACACAGATCTGTTGAAAAACAGTTCATGGATACACATTGAAGTTAGTAGTAGAAGCTTGCGTCCATGTTTATGAATGAAGATAAAAGATTAGAGACGGTCATGTGACATGAAATGAGTTCATCTGTGTACCGGATCTAAGTCTGGGTCTAACGGTAGCCACGTTGGATTCATTGTCTCTCCATCTTAGTCAACCCTCGGACCAAAAGGGTGGGTTGTGTTGAGTAGTTGGGGATTGGTCCGTGCCACGTGGAAATGAGAGCTAAGAAGAAAGTGCCGTAGGTTTAACCTTTTATAAACTCAGTCATGTGGTCAACTCACCTGGATAATGGTCTTTGATTGGACAAGCCAGAAAGGAAGTTGACTGCTGCAACCAATCAGCAATGATGTTATAGTTCAAACATATTCAAAATCTTAAACCGCGAGTGGATGCTGCTACAGATCCATTTAAGACACTCGGTGATACATTTTTTCAGTGTCAGCGCAGCATTTGCGAAAACGTTCATGAATAAAACCCTTATAATGGTTAACTCCCAAATCCCTTTTCTATAAGTATGACCATAAATTACACACACATACACACACTTCATTTATTTGTTTATTTTTACTAATAGATTATTCGGAGGTAAGGGTTGCCACATTAATATTGGAAAGAACTATGGAATAGACAAGAGTTTAAAGAGTAATTGTTAAGACAAGAAAGAGTGTTACAAGTGGAACCTGCTCATATTTTAGAGCAGTACTCCAACTTAGAATGTGGCATTTATACAGGTATAGGATTGCATCAAGATCGAGGTACTTTCTAGAGCGATAGAATGATCCAACTATTTTGCCAGTGACCATAGTAACAGATTTACAGCAATCTGGAGTTGCAGTGCAAGAGAGGTAAGACCTCATCAGATCTGGAGAAACAAAAAATTCACCTCCAATCTAAATTAAGATTTTATAACAGCCACGTCTTGTTCACACTGCTATATGGAACTTCGCATCTCAAAATCAGCTAAGAGAAGACATTAGATGCGTTTGATTCTAAGTGCCATAGAACGATTCTAGGAGCGATTGAATGACCAACCAAGAAGTCAGAGATTGCACTAACCAACAGGTAGTATTACCAATAATCTAGAAATGACGTTAAGGCGGATTCGGACATGTTCTATGATTTGCCCCAGAGACAATTGCAAACCAAGTGCCCCAATGAACTCCTGATGGAAAGAGAGGAGAACCAAAAATGAACTGGAAACAGAAAATAGAGATTTGAGGGTAAACGAAACTGGAGGGACGTTGTGAATCTGGCAAGATCGGAAACGATGGTACTCTTTAACTGCCTCCTGCGTCGAAAGAGATAGGGATTCCTAATTTAAAATTATGTTTGTTTTCTAAACTCCAAACTACTTAATTCGGTACTTCTCAGAATTAGCACATGGATCTCTGAAGATTGGGCAATCTCTGGTAAGCACTGCAAGAAACAGAAACGTACTAAAAGCATCCTACCACACATAAACATACACCTTCCCTTCCTCAAAGAACGCATCAGTACTTTATTTCATTCTTAAATTTTCACTGCCGTAAGTCTTTGGATTTGTTAAAAGCGTTGAAAGGAAAGTTGCCACTTGAAATTCCAAATGTTTTCATGGTAATCTAATTTACTGTATTATCAGCCAGTTAAAAAAATAATAAAAAATAAAACACGCACAAAAAATTTTGTAAAAATAATGATCATTAAAAATAACAACCACTAAAATTACAATGTTCAGTCTGGCCACAAATGTGTTTCAATCCATCATAAAGTCTGTTTAAAAAATAAAATAAATCTGAGCAAGGATGCAGTTGTATTTATGCTTGTAAGTACATGACATCTGTTCATCTTTCCCTTCTCTTACAGATGCTGCCATCTTGGCGTAAGTGGATGTGGGTTTGATGGCTTTACGATGTTTAGCTATGAGAGAGTTAGAAAACAGCAAAAATATTAGAGATAGAAAAACATACGCGTACATGTTTATATTACAGAACTTTAAAGGAAGAAAATAAGTGGATATGACATCATAGCACCGGATATGACATCACACCATCATAATCTAAACAATGTAAAAGCAAGCGAAATTAATTAAAGCTAAAATGAATAAAATAGCGTTTAATTAACATATAAAGGAAAAGTATGCTATAGAACTAATAAACTAGCCAAAACAATGAAAAAAAAATATATATATATATATATATATAAATAAATATTTTTGTATTTCATTTTTCATATTATAAAAACTACACTGGTTTCATTCATTTAATTTCATTCATAAATAAAATATTATCGTTCGATAGTTTCTAATGAAATTCTCACCTTCACCTTTACCGACCCCGTGGCGGTTGCCGTTGGGGGCGCTACAGGTGACCTTTCAACCAGTCCTCTGCTATCTATCCTCTGCACGTTTGACCGCTAACTCAATCTTGTTTATTCTTTTATGTTGTCTTCCCATCTCTTCGGCCTTTCTCTCTGTTTTTCCTGCTCTGACTGTTCCCTGGAGTACTGTCTTGGCAAACCTCTCTCCTCTTATGTGGCTGAACCATTTTAGTTTGCGCCTCCTGGTTGTGGTGAGAAGATCTTCATGAAGACCAATGGCTTGCCTTAAATATTCCATACCATGCCTTATTCTGTTTTTGACTTCCTCATTCGTTATATGGTCTTTGTAAGAGATGCCAAGCAATCTTCTGAAACATCTAATTTCTGAACCCTGAATACTCTTAATTTTATTTTATTTCGGACTATTAGTCTCATCTTTATTAGTTGTTTGTTTTTTTTTTGTTTTTTTTTTTTGTTTTCTTTTTAAATTTTTTTTCTTATCTAATTTTGCTGTAAGGCTCCATGTTTCACAAGCATGCATGGGAAACTGTAGACAAGGGAACGAAATTTTCATTAAAAAAAATTGAATGCAATACAAGACAAAACACGAACTCTATACTGTTCATTGTTAAAGTGTTTTTTATTCTATACATCTGACGAAAGGCTGTTCGTGTGAAAAATTTCAAACGACATAATGTTTGAATTTGTCCGAATAGTCTTGAAACAATTGTAACTAACGAGGAAATACACTTTGTTGCTATCAATCTATTCCTTGATGTCTTGATTTTGTTAAAACACACACGTGTGTGTGTGTGTGTGTGTGTGTGTGTGTGTGTGTGTGTGTGTGTGTGTGTGTGTGTGTGTGTCATAATCACGTCAACACATAAGTTCCCATTAAATCACTGAAGTTAAGAAACGTTGATCCTGGTCATTAATAAAAGGGGTGACTATTTGGAAATTCCAGATGCTGTATGTGCTCTCCGCTTATCTCGGCATTGTTTATAGTCGTCTATCACTTCTCCTTACCACTGAACGCAAGCAGTACCTATTCAGGATAGGTATGGCTGAGATTGTGCAACCCTTGCCTCATAATTACATGCGTAGCTATTTTTACAGGGGGTATCCATTGTCTTTCAAGCCTGAACGACAGCCTCCATACAAATTAGTTAACCTTTATGAAGTCACTTGCATATCCATGACAGTATTATAGATGAATTCTTGTCTTGTAAAACCAAGAGACCACAAGAAATGTGCTGTAATATATTTAAATGGTTAATTAGGGAGAGAAAAATTGTTCCCAACTTCCTTACCTCTCAAACATTGAAAGGAAAATATTACAGGAATATTCGAATATATGCATAGAGATCAAGTCTGCATACAGAGACGCATGGATGCATCCACAAAGAATCGGTTTCAACCAATAAGCAGAAGTAAAAACTATTATGGATTTTCAGTGAGAATAAATAAATTTTATAGTTTAACAAATACGTTCCTGGAACCATGTAAAGGATTCCTGAAGGATTAAAACGAAGCGAACGAAGACAGAATTTAATCCTATTTAAAATCATTTCCACATCAGATGATAGAATGCATACCTAATGTTACAAAAAAATGTTTCCTTTAGCGTGTTTTGTTTTGTTTTTTTTGTTGTTTGTTTTTTTTTTGTTTTTTTGTTTGTTTTTTTTGTTTTTTAAGTTGAAGCCAAGCAATTAAATTTCTGTTTAAATATGTATACGTATTGTAACGCACGCGCACACACGTTACCAAACATTCGTCAGTTAAGCGATTCGAAAATCGAATCAAAATATTACGAAACCTAGCTTCTTACAACCAAGACGTTGTGATGATCATGCTTTTAAATGTGGGCGAAATAAGTCTTGTATTTTTACGTGTAAACATAAATAATGAAGCCCAGTGTTCCATTCTCCCAAAAGTAGAGAACTTGCAACTAAATTCGAATCTCCAATTTACTTTCTCTTAAACTCTACGGAACTTAATTTTTTATATCCACAAATGCACACATATCTATCTATCTATCTAGAAAAGTGAACGTGTCTGTGTGTGTGTCTATGTACATTTCCCTACGCAATAACTCTGGCAATTTTAAGTCTACAGACTCGAAATTTGATATACAGGATACTGAGATTTCGACCAGAAATTTGGCTAATAAGGGGTCAAAGTTTAACGATTTGACCTTTGAGAACTCTACCAAACTTCTCCGACAATTTTGGGTCTAAACACTTGAAATTATAGATATAGATTCCTTGGACATGGATCTAACTTAATAACTTGATTTGAGCCCAAAACAATGTTATGGGGTCATAATAGGGGTCAAAGTTAAAAAATTGCCCGCTTTTTTTTTCTTTGCTCAACATACACCTCCAAACATCCAGGCAACGCCGGTCTGAAATGCTAGTATATATATATATATATATATATATATATATATATATATTTTACTAAAGAATTTTTACATATCAAAATTCGGTAATGTTCATATACCGATAAAGTCGTTGTTAATTCACTCAGTTAATTAAGCTTCCTGATTATCGGCTTTCATAATTGAGCATGTGTATATTTTTGCAAAAATCAAAAAAAGGAAATACACAATATGATGTTCTTATGTGTTACAATTGTTTCGTAACACTTTGAACGAATTTAAACATTTAAAATTATTCCATTTTATGTCCCTTACACGGTCTCGATATACTAAATGATATGGAATAGTAAAAATTAAAAAACAAAAATATCATGTTTATTATTCTCAACCATATCCTAATATAGATTTAACATTTAAATTAATTGCATTACCAGTATGAGGTGAAGATAAATTATTTAGATAAATTTTAATTTATAATCTGATTTATAGTTTTCTGAGAAGATAGCAGCGAAAAGGAAAACAAATAGATTGTAATGTATAAATAAATATTTATACAAAACTAAGGTAAATTTAGAAATAAATAGCTTGACGTATAGACTAAAATCTGAAAGGTGTAGTTTTGGGGAGTAAATTAACAAATAAAGAAATCAGAGGGGAAAAAATAATCATAAAAATTTTTTTAAAAAAAACATTAAAAGATTAAATGAATATAAAAATATCTAAAAATAAGAAATTTGAAAGTGGGATACTTACTCAAATCGAAGGGAATTGAAAAAATAAAATAGATTGAGGATGAACGAGTTGAGTCCAAACTGCTTGTTCCCTTAAAATAGAGATTATGAATATATTCATATATGTATGACAAATGTATTTTGGTGTCTGAAGAGTAGCTATTTTTGTAATATTTTTAAATAACTTAATGTTTAAATTTGTCTAAATGGCTATGAAAACATTGTAACACGTAAGGAAATAAACCATATTATCTTATTTTATATTTTGTGGTCTTGATTTTTACAAATATATATAATCAGTAATGATTTTTTTCAAAGGTTTAAAAATATGACTTCGGTGCTATCAGCTGGAACCAAAACGTTTGCCTGTCGTAAGAAATGCTTAAATATGATATTTTAATTTATGCAAATTATGTATTATTAAAGAACCGATTCTCTATCAATTATTATATTGTACCTAATATATAGTAGTAATTTCAAAAGTTAAAAAAAATATGGCTTAGAATCGAGACCGAAACCTACAACTCTCCAGCCTCATTCATTAGCCTCTATGCCATGCACATACGCATATAGTTAAAAAATAACATTGTTAAACTTATGAATGTAGGTTTTTGCATGTAAAGATGTTTAGTCGATTACTCCTACCAAGGTCAACTGTTTTGTTTTCAGTTTTGACCCTTTAGCAGCAATTTTTTGCGGGCTAAAAAAGCAAATCGAAAGTGTTACAGGTTCAAAAACCCTATACATACATTTTTGTTCTGTAAACCAAATATTCAGACGAGTTTGGTAGACTTTTTGCGCACATATGCATATATATATATATATAATCTCATCTTATATACTCAACGAATTTTGGATCAACCGACTTGAAATTCGGTATATAGGTATTCCGACATGTAAAAAACTTTTCTATTAGTTTTCATTCGGAAAAAAGAGCATCTAAGGGATATAAATTGAAAATCGTCGGATTTTTCTCCGTTCGTCTGCTGTTTCACGACTGCACATGTGCAAATGTTCATATGACAGCTTCCTTATGTTAAGAATGTTTGGGTACATCTGCTAATATATAAAGATTTCCATGTGCTAAAGTGTTTTCATCTAAAATTCTATGCAGTTATATAGAATGATCAGAAACTCACAGTATTAATGCCGGTGTCCCTCAGGGGTCCATCCTGGGCCCAACTCTTTTCCTGATCTACATTAATGATCTTCCAAATCACATCCTTACATCATTTGTAGACATTTATGCTGACGACTCTACCATTTATGGTAGCACATCTAAGACAGTAAACGACCAAGTTCTCTCCAATTCTCTCTCCTCTGATCTTGAGCACGTAGTACAATGGGGAAAGGAGTGGCTGGTTACTTTTAATGCATCTAAAACTAAGCTTCTCTCTTTACATCATCAACATTCTAATCCACATTTGGCATCAATTGAAATGAATGGCTCTCGTCTTCAGGAGGCCTCAAGTTTTGACAAGCTTCTGGGCTTGACCATTACTCCTGATCTTAAATGGAACACGTACATCAAATCTGTTGCCAAGGCCGCTGGAAAAATGGTGGGATCTTTCTATCGATCCGGTAGATATCTCACTGCTGATGCTATTCTCTATCTATATAAGAGCCAGGTACGTCCAAGGATGGAATACTGTTGCCACATCTGGGCAGGAGCTGCGAGAAAGGACTTGTCCTGCCTTGATAGAGTTCAAAATAGACTTCGTAGCCTCGTAGGAGATGTCCTTTTCTCCTCCTTGCAACCTCTATCTCACAGAAGAGATGTTGCGAGTTTGTCTCTGATGTATCGTTATTTTCATGGAAAGTGTTCGACTGAGCTTCAATCTATGGTCCCCCCTCGCCAAACTTTCACAAGAAACACTCGTCTAGCTGTAAACACTATCAATAATTCCCCCCACTCTTTATCTGTGCCTAAACCTAAACGTAGATTCCATAAACAAAGCTTCTTTCTTAGAACTGCACGCCTGTGGAATTGTCTTCCGTTTTCCTGCTTTCTGGCTGACTACAATATGGTTGTCTTCAAGTCTAACGTAAATAAGTTCTTGATGAGCCGTTCCATATAAGTTATCAAATTTACCAAATTTTCATTACTAATGATTACTATATTGTCCAATTTCTACTGTACACTCTTTAATCCTTATCCTTGAGTGGCCTCTGGGCCTTGATAATGTGGTGATGCCTATGTAAAAAAAAAAAAAAAAAAACTATGCATAAATAGAATTTATGATAGTGAAATGAAACCAATCCTCTAATAAGAAACCATAAAAAATGAATATGTAATTAACACTTGTTTTAAAGATATATGCAAATTAGTTAACTTTCATGAAGTTGCTTACATATATGACAGTGTATTAATTTCCTGGGCGTCTACAGCTGGATAAGAACTTGTCAAAAGTCCAAACAAAGGTCGAATCGTCTGTGGAGACTTGCATTCGAAGGAAATTGTCCCTGAAGAGTCGAGAAGGGGCATGTGCTACTTACGTTTTCCAGATCATTCTTTACCGACTGTTTGTATTACCCCTACCTGAGAAAAACCTTCAAGCTTTCACAGAGTTCCTCTCTTAGCTTATTTGGGAGAAGGGAAAGTACTGTTCGCAGGGAGTTTTGTACTCCACGTCTGAGTGAGGGAGGCCTGAAACTGTCCGATCTGACTGGTGCGTTGCCTACACGAGATTAACGTCAGAGGTGTGAGTTCCATTATAAAAGTGTTGATTTAATTTGAATAAAGTAAAATACGCATTAGGTGCGCTTGAAAGCCAAATTACAACGCAATATTATGAAAATAATTTTTTTCAAGCACACCTGATGCGTATTTTAAAATTAAATCAACACTTCTATAACGGAACTCTCACCCCTGACGTTAATCTCGTGTAGCCAATGCACTGTTCCCGTCATTTTAAAATACAACTGCTGAGAGACAATGCACGGATTTTTACTGTCGACTTTTCTTTCTCCAACTTGTCATCATTTTTTTTTTTAAATTATCGCCTATACGAAATTTTTTATCGCCATTTCAAAAAATCTGTTCCACTTACTTGCTTTTCAGCTAACTATATGGTCGTCTTCAAGTCCAATGTAAAAAAATACTTATTGAACCGTCCTTTTAAATAATTGAATTCTACCTAATTTCCGCCACTAACAATCGCTACACTGTTGCCTCGGTGAGCACCATACACTTACTAACTCTTATCCGCGAGTGGCCTTCGGATCTCGATAAGTTGTAATTCGTTTGTACAAGAAAATCTGCCTCCAGTGCAAACCTCAGCGAGTACCCATTTTAACGTTAATTAAGAATTTCCAAATAAAAGAAAAAGAAATATCGAAAAATCGACAAACCATACAAAGATTTTAATTAATATATTCGGAGCAGACGAAAAACGACTCCTTAATTGTGATTGGTGACAAGCATAAAAAGTGTAGCCCAATTTAACATTATATGAATTCCTTATTTTTGGGCCATTGTAATGATTTCAAATTAACTTTTTTTTTTTTTTTTGCTATGGGAGATAAATTCTGTTTCACTTTTTGATGCAATTTCGATTTTACAATTGTGCTCGTCCGACTTAGAAATAAAAATTGAGTTAACTGCTCTAAAAAGTTAGAATGGTTCGGAAATGGATGATCAGTTTATGTTAAATTTATGAGAAGCTACCCACTTAAAATTCACTTAAAAACACATTGGAATCTCATTTGTGATGGGAAATCTACTTTTAAATATAATAGATATAATTTCTACTTAATTTGACAGACGTTTTAATATTTTCCCCTTTATGTATTGTATTCAAGATTTTGTAAAACTCGTAAGATTTTTATCTACATCTTCCCATTTATCTATTTTTGCAATTTTTACCTGCGTCACTTGTACCTATATTCAGTAAGTGGGATATAATAAATGCAGAGTTATGGGTAAAACTTGTCGAGAGCGCTCTGTTTGGGGTTATTTTGAAAATCGAACGGAAATTTAAATTTCGTTCCGTGTTAGTCTTATTTTCTTCTTTTTTATTTTTAATTGCAAATGCGCCAATACAAGTGAAAGAATAAATTTCAATAATTGTACTCTATATATATAAACAAAACGAAAGATTTTTTTCTATATAAAAATAAAATTTGATTAAAAAAAACGAAATAATTTAATTTTTAAATGGAAAAAGTCAATTTGGTAAAATTTTTGGTATTTTTCTAAGTCCAACTCATTGATTCAAAATGTCGACTTTTATAGATTTTCGGGTATGCTGACAACGAAGAACGGTTTTCGGAATAAACACCCAACTTCACTGTTAAGAACAGCTTTCGGAATATACACTAACCCCCCCCCCATGTTAAGAACGGCTTTCGGAATAAACACCCCCAAACTTGTCAGCATGCCCGAAAACCTATAAAAGTTGACATTTCGAATGTGAACGGTGAATTTTCGATTTTGTTGGTGCATGCATAATTAAAAAAAAAAAAAATAGAACGAAACGAAATTTAAATTTCCGTTACATTTTCAAAACAACCCCAAACAGTGCTCTCGACAAGTTTCACTAATTTTAATTTCATGTAGGGAGGGAAGGTAAACATATATTTCTACAAAATTACAGATCTCATCTTTTGCCACTTTTAGCTTTTCTCTCTTGAAAAAGCTCGCTCAACATTTTTTTCCTTACAAAGGAGTCACCACTTATCAAGGCCCGTAGGCCACTCGAGGATAAGGGTTACTGAGTGTATAGTGGTCAATGGGACAATATCGTAGCAATCGTTAGTAGTGGAAATTTGATAAATTGGATTATTAATACTTAAGGAGACGGTTCATCAAGAACTTGTTTACGTTGGACTTGAAGACAAGCATACAGTAATCAGCTGGAAAGCAGGTAAATGGAAGAGAGTTTCGCAGGCGTAGAGCTTTTTTTAAAAAAAAAAAGCTTCATGGAATCTACATTTAAGTTTAGGCACAGATAAAGAGTGAGGAAATGACTGAAAGTGGTTTCAGGTAGACGAGTGTTTTTCATAAAAGTTTGGCAAGGAGATCATAGATTAGAGCTCAGACAAGCACTTGCCATGAAAATAACGATGAAGCAGGCAGGCTCACAACTTCTCTTCTGTAGGAGAGAGATTGCAGGGAAGAGAAAAGGGCATCCCCTACTAGGTTACGAAGTCCATTTTGAACTCTGTCAAGGCAAAATAAGGTCTTTCTAGCAGCTCCTGCCAAGATGTGGCAACAGTACTCCATCCTTGGACGTACTTGGCTTTTATATAGGTACAGAATTGCATCAGCAGTGAGATATCTAGTGGAGCGGTTGAATGATCCTACTGTTTTTTCCAGCGACCTTGGCAACGAATAAAAAATGCAATGTTCGAAAAAGTGATTAAAAATTGTAGAAGAATATTAAAAATGAGATCCATGAATCCAAATATAGTCGAATGGCAGAATCCGATAGATGAATTGGTTGATAAATTAAGTAAAAAAAAATTGTAATATTGATGTGAATAAATTCACTTAGATCAGAACCCCAAAGTCTTTAAAAGTCAACTTTAAATTAATAAGATATTGCCACAAAATTGAACTTCCATAACTTCACTTCAGCTGTTGATAAATTTATTTTCTCTTTTCATTTTATTTTGATATATATAGATATATTACAATAGAAAAATGCGAGCATGAAAAATATGGTTAAGCTTAAACATGGAAAAGTAAAGGACTAGTTGTTAAAACTGAAAAAGACAAGGACAAGATATTCTAGTAATAAAATATAAATTTATAACTTAAAATATTGCAGCATTAGAAATTGATTATATAATGTTAGAAATTGAATTTTTAAAAAAATTCATAATGCTGCAATATTTTAAGTTATAAATTTATTATATTTTTTACTAGAATATCTGTCCTTTTCTTTTCCAGTTTTAACAACTAGTCCTTTACTTTTCCATGTTTAAGCTTAACCATGTTACTTTTTATGCCCGCATTTTTCTATTGTAATCCATGATTTTTCGAGGCTTCAAGTAAATTCACTTGTTCTTTGTTTAATTTCTGTCTTATCTTTTTGCCCATATAAACATAACAGACATATGTAATAACAATGTACAGCACTCGTCTGCTTTCTATAAAAGCCCCCAATTATCTCCCTTTTATTCTTTTATTATCTGTTTCACTCGTTACTTCTCTTTTTACGAGAGCGGTGAATTGGTAGCAACAGTAGTCGCTGAGGCGACGTGGTTGCTCTGGAAACCAGTCATTAAAAACGTCGCTCATCTTATATATTTTTTTTTACGATTTTGAAAACCAGTTAATTCATAACTTGTTTTTCTGAACGAAAATTAAAAAAAATTTTTTTTTTTTTTTTTTACAATATAGCTGAGAAGGTGATCTATAAACTGAAATAATTTTTTGAAATTTGGTCGAAAAACTGAGTGAGTGGTGAAGCTTTAAAGCAGTTCTAAATGACTAAAACTGCAACTTAACCAAATATTCAGACACGGTAGTGTTTGAATTATATTTATCAAATGTGTTATAAAATATGGCTTGTCAACAGCCACAAAAGATGAAGGGAAAATGCAAATAACACAAAGAAAAACGTTTTAAAATAGAATAATTTTTTTTTTTTTTTTTTTTTTTTTACACAGGAATCTCAACTTATCAACCTGGACAAGGGTTACTGGGTATACATTAGTCAATGTGATTATAGCGTAGTGATTATAAGTAGTGGGAATTTTGTAAATTGGATTAATTAGGGGGACGGTTCATCAAGAACTTGTTTATGTTGGACTTGAAGACAACTATATCATAGTCAGCTGGAAAACAGGCAATCGAAAGAGTTCCACAGGCGTACAGTTCTAAGAAAGAAGCTTTGTTCATGGAATCCACATTTATATTTAGGCACGGATAAAGAGTGGGGGAAATTATTGATAGTGATTTTGGCTAGACGAGTGTTTTTTGTGAAAGTTTGGCGGGGGGTGCGTAGATTGAAGCTCAGCTGAGCACTTAACATGAAAATAACGATAAAGCAGAGACAGGGTCACAACGTCTCTTTTGTAAGAAATAGGTTGCAGGGAAGAAAATAGGGCATCCCTCAGTAAGCTACGAAGTCTATTTTGAACTCTGTCAAGGCAGGACAAGCTGCTTCTAGCAGCACCTGCCCAGATGTGGTAACAGTACTCCATTGTTGGCCGTACCTGGCTTTTATATAGGTAGAGAATTGCATCAGGTGTGAGATATCTACTGGAGTGGTAGAAGGATCCCACCATTTTTCCAGTGATCTTGGCAATGAACTTGATATAAATATTCCATTTCAGGTCAGGAGTAAAGATCAAGCTCAGAAGCTTGTCAAAACGTGAAGCCTCCAGTAGATGAGAGCCATTCATTACAACCGATGCCAGATTGCCTCAGAGTGTAGATGGTGTAAAGATAGAAGCTTAGTTTTAGATACATTAAAAGTAACCAGTCACCTCTTTCCCCATTGTACCACATGCTCAAGATCAGAGGAGAGAGAATCAGAGGGAACTTGGTCGTTAAAGGTCTTTGATGTCCTACCATAGACTGTAGTGTCATCAGCATAAATGTCTATCATTACTGTAGATCAGAAAGAGAGTTGGACCCATGAGGGACTCCAGCATTAATACTGGGAGCTTCTGATTTACGCCCATCAACCACTACTCTTATAAACCTACCAGAGAGAAAATGATTTAATAATTGAGAAGACATTTCCAGCTATACCATTGCTGGAGATCTTGTAAAGTAGACCTTTATGCCATACCTTATCAAAGGCCTTTGATATGTGAAGAGCAATTGCCCTAGAGAGGAAGTCTCTGTCGAGAGATTCGCTAATCCTTTTCTTTTTTTCTTTTTTTTCTTTTTTTTTTTTTTTACATAGAGGTCACCACTTATCAAGGCCCAGAAGCCACTCGGGGATAAGGGTTATTGTGTGTACAGTAATCAATGGGATAATATCGTAGTAATAGTTAGTATAGATTTGATAAAGTGTCATTACTTAAGGGGGCGGTTCATCAGGAACTTGTTTATGTTGGATTTGAAGGCATCCAAGTTGAAGTCGAGAGGGAGCAGGCAAGCTGCAGAGAGTTCCACAGGTGTGCAGTTCTAAGAAAAAAAGCTTTGTTCATGGAATCTACGTTTCGATTTAGGCACAGATAAAGAGTGGGGAAAAATATTGACAGTGGTTTCAGCTAGACGGGTGTTTATCGTGAAAGATTGGTGAGGAGGGACCAGAAATTGGAGCTCAGGCGAGTACTGGCCATGGAAATAACGATAAAACAAAGATAGGCTCGCAACGTCTCCTCTGTGGGAGAGAGGTTGCAGGGAAAAGAAAAGGGCACCCCCCACTAAGCCACAAAGTCTAACGGTAGGCTCTCTCTACCGTGCTAGAAAACTACTGATACCTGAAAGTATCCTGTACCTCTATAAGGTCACCATTCGCCCATGTATGGAGTATTGTTGTCACATTTGGGCTGGTGCATCTGCTACTAGTCTTTCGCTCCCAGACAAGGTTAAAAAAAGAGTCGCCAATCTGATAGGCCCTGAACTGGCATCTAAGCTTCAGCCTCTGTCCCATCGACGAAACGTTGCATCCCTCTGCCTGTTCTACAAGTATTTTAATGGTGAATGCTCTGACGAACTGCAGACACTTGTGCCCCACGACGTAGACACCCTCGACAAACCCGACAGGCAGCTAAATCCCACCCCCACACAGTAGAGATCCCTAGATGTAAAAGATCTTTCTACTCCAGTAGTTTATTCCCCAGAACCGCTAGACTCTGGAATTCCATTTCAGGTCCCTGCTTCCCTAACTGTACTGACATGCAGAAGTTCAAGTGCAACGTGAACCGACATCTTGCTGCCCAAATCCCAACATAGTTCCCCAGTAGTTGCTCCCTACACCAAAGTGGCAATGCGCCTTGTTTGGGGTGAAAATGTAATTAAAATAAGAGTTTTTTTAATTTTGTACTTTGTCAAGGCAGGATAGGCTGTTTTTAGCAGCTCCTGCCCAGATGTGGCAACAGTACTCCATTCTTGGACGTACTTGGCTTTTATATAGATATTTAGATAGAGAATTGCATCAGTAGGGAGATATCTCTGGAGCGGTAGAAAGATCCCACAATTTTCCCAGCCATCTTGGCCACATACTTGATGTATGTGTTCCATTTCAGATCAGAAGTAAAGGTCAAACCCAGAAGCTTATCAAAACATGGGGCCTCCCCTAGACGAGAGCCATCCATTTCAATTGATGCCAGATGGGGATCAGAGCGTTTATGATGTAAAGATAGGAGCTTGATTAAGCACGTCTACTGTAGATTTAACAGAACGGAAACCATATTGCACGTCACTAAGTTTGTTTTTTGCTGAACATCCTTTTTTTCTTTTTTTTTTTAATCGATCCAAACAATTTGATTTTAAGTTGATATTTTTAGCATTTCTTCTGCTCTTAACCAAAGAAATTGCGGAATAAAAAAGGGGGGCAAATAAATCTATTCTTATCTTAGCCCAAGGCCGTGCTGTTTTACAAAATTAAAAGGTTTTCAGAGCTTTGACGCAATTTTTAATAGCCTACATCCGAGAGAGAGAAAGATGTGGCAACACACACACACACACATATATATATATATATATATATATATATATATATATATATATATATATATACACAAAAAGAACTATACCCAATCAACAATCAGATTCTATTGTATTATAAAAAAAATAACAAAATGTGGCCGATTTATATCGGAGAAAGCAACAGCAGCAGCAGAAACCCGATTCATTCATAGAGAACTCATTTTTAAGATGACGCCGTCTGTTCAATATTATTTGGCAGATATGTGGTTTTATAGTTAAGTGTACAGGTAATTTTTCGGGTGCAAGTGAAAGATAAAAATATTTTTGGTGCCAGAAAAAAAAAAATGGCCGCCATTATACAAGGTTAACAATAGTTTGGAGTTTTTGAGATGAAGAATGGTTGATCGTATTATTTGAATTAACTGAACTACTGTTCTCATTTTGATTGTCATTTGCACAACTTTTCGATTGATTTAACCTCCGACCTTTTTCTTAGGTATAAGTCGCCATGTTGTTTTGATTTAGCAGGAGTTAATTTTTTTTTAAATTATCTTTCAATTAATATATTCCTTTTAATCTTTTATCTCATACCAGTTACTAAATAATATATTTTAAAATATTCATATGAAACTTAAGAATAGAATCTCGTTAATGCTATTTAAGGACAGCTATTTATGATAATACCTGTTTTAACAATTATATTTTATCAGTAGTCTTAGTTTCGTAAATTGTTTATAAGAATTTACGATTTGTTAATAGACGTAATTAAGCTTTGAAATTTTGTTATATATAGTCTAGAAATATCTTCTGTCGTTCTGTTTGATAATTTAATTTTTACTTTTAACTAAAACCTAAATACGGAACCTCGGAAGTATGTAATTAACCCGCTCTCAATGTTAAACATGGCGACTTATACGCCTTAATAAGGTTGGAGGTTACATCGACCGAAACGTTGTGCAAATAAGATGAGAACAGTAATCTGAATAATACCAAGTTAACAATAGCAATATTTTATTTAATGTTAGTTTTAATATGTTATAACAATAAGGTTTCTAATTCTAGACGAATGCGAGAAGTAGGGACTGAAGAATAAAAGAATTGAACTTGCAATGTGGTAATGGTCATATTCTGTTCAAAGCGAATATTATTATTATGCATCAACTACGATGGGAAAAAAAGCTCACATTAATGTGTGTGTATATATATATATATATATATATATAATCTGATTAGTAACTGGCCGCCCGGCGTTGCCCGGTCGTACAATACGCTTAAACATATTTTAATTTATGCAGATTGTGTATGTATTATTATAGAATCAATCCTCTATTAATTACTATATATTACGAGGAATAATTTGACCGGTGGATTAATTCGCAAAAATTAAAGATAATGATAATGTCGTTCATCAAATTCCATCTGTGTTTGTTTACAATATCACGTCAGCTGATATTTGGGCTTGACGATAAATGCCTTGGGAAAGTCACTTCTTATTAATGTTTAGTTTTAAAATATGCAAACGAAGAAATGATTTCTGATGATTTTAAATGATACCGTTTCTTTTCTCGTAAATTTTTCTCCTTAATAAGAAAAAAAATTAAAATAAAATGGTGAGGTACACTCGAGCTTGAACAAGGGATCATTCGATCTGTAGTCGAATGCTCTACCACAGAGCTATATCTCCAGATGACAAGTCTTTTTTTTTTCTTTGGCCGGTGTAACGAAAAATATCCACCTGTAAAAATTCTTTATTGTATCTATAAGAGGGAAAGACTATTTTTAAGATCGGAATTTTTCAGTTTTCGATACTTGTCGAATGGATCTATGTACAAAACATATCTAACAATACTGCCAGACATAAATTACCTTTGTGTTAAATTTACAAAAGATAGGTTCCGAAACAGCTGAGCCTATGAGGAAAGAACTCGCATACAAAGTAACTATATATATATATATATATATATATATATATATATATATATATATATATATTTTTTTTTTTTTTTTTTCTTTTTTTTTTTGTTTTTTTTTTTTTTTTAATCTAGCAAAGCGCTCAATTATAAGGAAAATCCGAAAAGAAGAGCATATTATTTATATATTTATTTACAGAAAGTTTTTAGATGACATAACTCATTGGTACCGTCGGTTTCAAAGTCCTTAATTATCGGGTTTGAAACCGACGGTACCAATGACTTATCTCATCTAAAACTTTCTGTAAACAAAATATATATATTAGCAGGCCGCCTAGTATTGCCCGGTCGTAAAATACGCTTAGATATGATATTTTGATTAAGGCAAATTTCGTATTTCTTATATTATGTCGGACCCAATATATAGTAATGATTTAAAATGTTTAAAAAGACAATGACTTCTGCGCCACCACCGAAAATCGAAACCAAAATGTTTAGCTTACAATTTACTTTTTCCATTGACGTTAATGCCTGAGCTATGAAGACATGTTTGCTGCAAGGCTAAAAATTAAAACATGACCCAATAGCTATTACGTTACGCATGCATATTCGTAATGCCGCTGTTCGACCTTCACCTGGCGAATTATATTTCTCTAATCTTCACTTTTGTACCGATTTACCCTGGCTAAAACCCAAATATAAAGTTTCGCATGGGTTTGAATACCCTATATATTAAGTTTCATGTCTGTAAACCAAAATCTGACACAGGAGTTAGACAGGCAAAAAATATTTAAACAAATATTATATATACGCATACATAAATATATATAGAAAGAGGTTTGTGTTTCCTATAAGCTTTTATGCAAATAGTACGCAAGTATAAATCCTGTAGAATATATGATGAATATTATTACCCGTAATTGTTAACTAAAGATGATCATTCCATAAAAACTAATAAGGAATTAAAATGAATGTTTAAAAAAATATGCAAATTAACTAGATCTTTTGCGAGTGAATGCAATTGCACGACCCATATATAACAGTTGTATTTATATAAGTTGTATTTTCTTTTTAAATAAAGAGAAAAGGGGGTTTTAATATGAATATCAATACACAAAAAGAACAAATTTATAGAAGTATGTGTGTGTGTATATATATATATATATATATATATATATATATATATATATATATATAATGAAAATTTTGAATTAAATTCACTAAATTAAAATTTTACGACAAATAAAAATTCAAACAACTTCAACAAGAATACAAAAATTTTAAGTTGTTCCATAATCCATGGATTTTCAATAAATGTATCGTATAATCAGAGAATATTTTTTTTTTTTTTTGCAAATTAATATTTATATGAATCCTAAATTTTGCTATTTAGTATATAGATTGAAAAGCCTAAAAGAAGCCAAATTATAACGCATATTCTATGGTGTAGTTAGGTTCAATGAAGAAAAATAGAGGTACAACCGTAAGATTCAAGGCAATGGAGAAAGGTATAATCCAGACCAAATGGAGTGTTTTTTAACGTTCAAATTTATGCATATGAAGCAATCCATAAACCGCGATATAGTAAAATTCATTATAGATTGTAATATTTTCACAAGCGTACTATACGAAATATTTTTCTGAAGTTTATTAGATAATGTTTGCTGAAAAATTAATGCAATTAATATATTTTAAATTAATATATTAAAAGGTATTAAAATTGTAATAGAATATATGCCGATACAAGAGAGAATAACTCCGTAGGATTTCTATCAAATGTTAAAATATAAATGGAATACACAATATTTCATCTAGACTAATTAGTAGTGGTGATCGGGTTATTGCGGTCATCTTAACACAGCTATTTACGATATTAGTCCTTAAAGAAAACGAAAGAGATGTATATTTATTTAAAAACTCGATAAAACTCACTAAATATTCACTCTGAAATACAGTATGTACGATAAAAACTAAACGCATGTACTTTCTTTTTCCCCAGTGTGTTTTCATGCTCGATGTACATCGTTAAAAACTCCGGACCACAAATACAACGAAAAACTTTCATGTAATATTACACATAGGACCAGCATGCACACACAACCTTCTTTTTTTTCTTTTTATATGGCAACGTAATTGTAAAGAAGCCGTGGCCTCGATGGGAGGATGATTCACGAGCATCCAAATTGTGGAGGAGGCATGCAATCATATTCAAACTATCTTCCTTTCTCATATTTCTCAGTACTAGGAGTTATACACGAGTGTTTTTTGGCATACAAACAAGAAGTTGACCTCTGGCACCACCAAGGTATCACCAGATTTTTGCATGTCACTGTACAAAAGTATCAAGGTTACTAAACTGAATGCCCATGATACCAGTAGCTTACACCCGATTAAAATTCAATTAACACACAATACTGAAATCTGCTACTAAACATAGCACCAGCGTATACACACAATTAACTAAATATTCTCGTGCACAATGCCCTTACTCACTAACAAAATAGACATCTACCTATGCCTATCTTATTTATATAAATGTAAACATGGCGCCAGCCGAAACAAACGAGTACTTAATTTCTCCGTACATGGAAAACAATTCTTTCACTCAAGAACGTTCTTTTGACTCTTTGGATTTTCATTCTTTATGAACGCTTTATTTTGCATTGTCTTAAAGTTTTAAAAAATAAAAAATATAATTCCTGTGTATGGATATACTCAAAGGACGTGCAAAAAGGTTTATTATCGTATTACCCAAATTTGATGAATACCCAAAACCGGTGATAGACGGAGAGTATTTAATCAACTGCATCTTTATGAAGATATTCCGTTCGAGAGAGAAAAAAACCTCCTAGATCGACCAATTAATAAGTAGATATCATGAAAAAATTTTGGGGGGCAAACAGACTATTTCAAACACTTCTGTAAACTTTATAATATTTCGTGATTTAGAGTAACATTTTCAAAAACAAAGTACGGGAGGAGTAATGTGGTAATTATCTCCCTTGTTTATGAAGTCTCCATAGAAAAGATAGTAAAAGTTATAAGAACAAGTACAGAATTAATGTTGAAAAGTTACATCAAAATAAGTAATTAGTGATTATAAAATTAAATCAACATTGTAATAGTTTGTGGTTTGGTTTCTATGCCTGGTATCGGAGGCTTGGTGAATAAAAACAATGTCGAATGAAATTAACTTCCAACCGATACGTGCAGTTATATAAGAGTTTGAGGCTATTTGTAATTCACTTAACTAAACAATAAAGTAACAAAAAAAAGATTAGCCATGACTATTTTTTTTTTTTAGTTAAAAAAAAAGAATAGTTTTATGATGCAAGATAAATTGTAAAGAATGTAGAAATACTTTTGCAGTGTGAATAGAGTTCATTCTAAATGCAGTCTTTTATCTTGTGTTATCTTCTAATGTAAAGAGGGTCAACGACAAAAAGAAACACAAAACGAAATATAAACGAAAGATAGAATAGAACAAAAGATCAGAAGGATTCTGTGAAGCTTATCCAGGCAAATGGAAAACGAAAAAGATTTCAAGAAGCAATAAACTTTATAGATATTAAGACAGTTAAACAGAAGTGTCGGTTAAGGAGAAACAAGAATCAGACGACAACATACTTTGATATGATTTTCTCACAAACAGAACAGACAACATAAACAAGCAATTTATAACAATATATAAGTATAAACTTATCTACAGATACACACCTCAACATACATACATACAAACATACATACATACATACATATTTAAATAAATAAATAATCTATATATAATTACCTGCAAACACTAGGATTTCATGCTTACGCAATCTTCAGTGTAGAAAATGATAATTACTGCCGATCGAACGATTCAAACCTAGTTGCAAAGTCACCTTTGACTCTGCAGCCTGATGTTTTACCTTTAGACCACCATTAATTAACACGGGAAAGAAGAGAATTAGCAAGACATGTACAGTAAGCTTATTGATCGATATACATACACAAATTCAACTTCAAAATCAATTAGCAAATTATTTGAGTTAACTACAAACATTTATCGTTAACTTGCAAAATCGATAACCGTTCAATATTTCATAGTATAGAGTGATAGAGCCCGGTGTTTAACACTGTAAGGTTTTTGCTTTGATTTGAAATATTCCTGATGAAGGCTTTTGTATGATATAAGCCAAAATTTAGAAATTTTAAATAAATATTTAAAAATTTGAAAATGCTAAAGCAAACAAAATGCGATTTTTTTTCTTTTAGTAAATAAACGTAATGTTTATTCTTACGAGGCAAATCGCATGACAAATAAATATTTATCTATATATCTAAAAGTGAGAATATGTGTGAGAAAGGACACTTCTCAACCTATATACTCAACGAATTTTTTTTATCTAGACTTGAAATTTGGTATATAGGATATTCAGACATGTGGAAAACTTTTAATCTGTTTTAATCAGGGAAAAAGGGCTGCTAAGGGGTCAAAATTGAAAAATTGATACTTGGGGGGATCATCGGATTTTCATGTTTGTCAACTGTTTCACGAGGTTTGAAAACACCTTTTAAAGATTTTGACAAGCTGGCCTAATAACTATTGTATTTGACCTACTGTCTGTAGGTTTTGGTTTCAGCTCATTTTTTTTTTTCATTCACAAGAATTGAACTGTTTAGAAAAAATACTCGTATGTACATGTTTCGGTTTCTTTTTACTTCATTTTTTTTTTTTTAGAAATATAACATTTTTTTTTTTAAATATAAGTAATAAGTATAGATATACATTAATATGTAGTAATAATTAGTAATAAATGGTGATATTAACAATTAGAAATAAAAAGTAGGTTTAAGGCTCCTAAAATTCGTACTAGAATTGTCCTTTAAAGAAATAGGAGCAAAAAGGAATTAAATTTCTTCTAAGAATAAATCAAATACAATTAAGAGTAAATCCTTTCCATGCAAATATGTCCAAGTCGATTGTCCAAGTAGTTATTCTGCTAGGCTCGAAAGACGAGTAATGTTGAGCGGCGAAAATATATTGTTCTTTTTAGCCAGGTCGTGTGTTTTTGCGCCATGTTTCTTAAAGCCCCCAGGCGGTGTGCTGCCAGGCAGCATTTGGTCTTTAGCCAGTAGAAGTAGCTGCTAAGATGTCAAAATTGAGAAAAAAAAACTTGGCAGGCGTAAGTCAATTTAAATGCTCTTCTACGCATGCATAAATATATATTTATAAGTTAAACAACGTCATTTTTAAACTTTTTATATGCATATGGACGTGACTCGGAGAGTACAAATAAGGTTGGAGAAATGTTTTGGTTTCAATTCTAGCTGATGGCACCAAAGTCATCTTTTTTTTTATTTTTAAAATCACTACTATATATTAGGTATATGACCACCCTTACATCAAAAGACCTATATATATATATATATCATTAGTTATCATTCCAAAAGTATAAGTATTTGAATGGAATATTCTCCGAACTCATCGCACTTGTGTCCCCTTGACGTACATACCTCCAACAAACTCGTTTAGCAACAAAACCCCACCCCTTCACTGTAGAGGTCCTTAGATGACGGAAAGCCTTCTATAATAACTTCTTTCCTCAGACTTGCTTAACTTTGGAATTCCCTTCTTGTTACCTGTTTCCCTGGCTGTCCTGATATGCAAAAGTTTAAATGTAATGTAAACCAACATCTCACTCATCTCTAAACATGGTCTCAAATAGCAGCTCTTTACGTCCAAGTGACAATATGCCTTGTTAGGGGTGAACATGACTAAAAATAAATTTTTAAAAAAAATGTATTCATACTCATAAGTTGTTTTTGTATGGAGTATGTCTTACATGTGTTTCGTTGAATAATAAAAGCCCATTAAACAACTTCTTAGAGACAATGACTGTTTATGGCAAATGTTTATTGACATTCTATTTGAAGATGACCATGTTGTAGCCCCCAAGGAAGTAATCTTCTGGCAGCACGTTCCACAGACGGAAAGTTCTTGGAAGAAAACTACTAGTTGGAAATTAAGACTGTTTGATGTTAGACATTTAAAATAAGAGTATGACTTTTTTTTCTGGTTCTAAAAATTGTAAGGAAAATTTCGACATAAGGTTTGGTTTGATTGTTTTTGTTTTACGGCATATCAACCTTTTTCAGGTTATTTAATGCCGAATCCATTGATTTTGAGAAAAAATTTTAATAGAATATCTGGGTTTTTTTTCAAGTCGGTTTCTATTTAACCCATAGTTGGGACCCTAACAGGTACTACCACTCTGGGTCAGAGTGGACCTGGGAGCAATGGCAATTAAGGGGTGACTCCACACTCCCTAAAGCCCGCAAGCTGGGGCCTCACCATCAGATATACTTTTAGGTCATATCCAGGACCTCGACATAAGGAGACAGCCTCTCCCGACTGGCAGCAAGCATGGATGCCTGCACCACATTTCACATGCGGTTCTGCTGAATTATACACAACACCTACCTTTCACGTGAACTGAAAATTGACACTTTTTACACTTTCTTCCGGGACCTCAGTCTCGCGGGGGAAATTTAGTCTGATTTGGGATAGTAATTTTTTTTTTTTTTTTTATTCATCTTCATCCTAAACAAGGCATATTTAAGATGTTGGTTTACATTACATTTAAACTTCTGCATATCAATACAGTTTGGGAAGCAGGCAGCAGGAAGCGAATTCCAAAGTCTGGCTGTTCTAGGGAAGAAGCTATTACAGTAGGAAACTGACATTTAGGGACCTCAATAGTGAAGGGGTGTGATTTTGTTGCTAAGCGGGTTTGTTGGGGATACGTACATCGAGGGGGGAGAGGACAAGTGCAAGGAGTTCATCAGAGTAATACATGCACTGCGTCATTCCAATGTTAGTGCGATGGGATTCAACACGCAGGTTCTCATAAAACACACACACGCGCACACACACAACTCCTTTTTATCTGTCATAATTTCTTTCACGGTGGAGACCTACTGTGGCAAACAACGGTAATACGAAACATCTTTTTGAAGATGTCCCCAAAAAAGCTTCAGATGAAACTTTATCTGAAAATTGATACTTGAAAATGCATTAAAACATTTAGTGGAACAATGCATTTGTGCATTAACAAAAATCAATAAAATATAAAGAGATTGTAATGCCAGGACGTTGACTTTGATAGGATTTTAGCGTTTTTATTTATTTTTTATTTTTTCTTCAAACAAGTTTCAAGAAATAGATTTTCAAAACCAAATACAGCACTTTTATTTTTATATTATTTATTTACTTTTTTTTTTTTTAAGAGAGAGACAATTGATTTTGTTTTGATCATATGTTCTCTAAGAGAAATGCTAAAAGGTCAGACACAACGCGGAGAACGTGGAGAAGAAGGAAATAAGTGGTAATTGATATATCCTAGCTTGATTGAGCTGAAAATCTCCATTAATTGTTGATTTTAAACAAGGTATAAGTTGCCTGTAGGGAAACGCCGAAGAAGAGAGACTTTGATTCGTCTAAAAACAAAGCATTGTGGTCATACGAGATATTTTAACAAAAAGAAAAGAAAACAGATAAGAACTAGACAATTAAGTAGGTAAATAAATAAATAGAACTTGGCATGATCTCCGAACCTATTAATCGATGACCAAACTGATGTTGCAGTGGGCCAACTAAAGAGAATGAAATGTTATGTTTGGGCCACTGTTTGCATTGAAGTTGTTTGTGTTCTTGGAGTTGGTCCAGATATTGGCTGTCAGGCTTACTTAAGGAATGTGAAGTAAAGACATGGCTAGAAGAATGAGAGGTGAGGAGATGAGGAGACTACGAGAGGTGATGAGAAGGAGGGCGATGATGGGGCGATGAGAGGGAAGGAGGATGAAAAAAGATGAAAAGAAGGTATGATAGAAAGAAAAAAAAACGAATGAAAGATGAGAGTAGAGCGAGTTAAACAAACTAAAAAAAAATGTTGAATTTAGATTGAAAAATAGATAATCGTGTTTTAGAAATGAAGACAAAATAAAACAACGAAGCATATGAGGGTGTCTGGTTAGGGATGTCGGTATTAAGAAAATAGAGAATTGCACAGAAGATAGGAAGGCTTACAATCATCGGTCATCGTAGTAATTTTCGTAAAGATCAAATACATACAAGAAAACCAAAAGACAAGCTCATCTTTAAAGTCGTATGATAAATAACAAAGGTTGCAAAGAACAGACCTACATGCTGAGCCGGGGTTAGAGGGTGGGGAGATCTATCGGCACCAATGCCTTTGTTGAGATAGGGTTTTTTTTCTGTTGGCTGAGGTATGGGTTTGGTCCTGTGCAGTTCTAAGGATTCACTCGCTCACGCTTTGCCTTCTCTCTTTGAGAAAAGGTTAGTTTCTTGCTTATCGCCTAAAGCGCCTCTGCCAGAGAATAACGACAGGGCTACCCAGGTATCTTCTTTTTTGCAGGCCAGAATGGTTTTTCTCTATGGCACTGGCTCTCCAAATCCCACTTATCAGCCCTTGTGTCACATAATCCAGCCATGACGAGGAGATTAATATCGGCAGAGACTTAAGTGCTTCCTACTTTTTTTTTCCGATGGCTAACCACTTATCAAGGCTCGGTGGCTGCTCGAGGCTAAGAGTTTAAGAAATAGTCAGTATGACTATGATCGCCACGGTGAGAGGACAAAACTGTGGCTGGCCTGTGCAGAAGATTATTTAAGAAGTCTTGATTTTCCAAGAGAACAGCTCTACAAGTATTTGTTTAGAGTAGACTTGAAGACTCGCACGTTGCATTCGGGTTGCAAGCAATATCTTGGCATTTTGTTCAACAGATGAGATGTTCTAGGAAAGAAAATTACTAATACTTTTATTTAGCTTTTTTTAAATTTTTTTAAATTTTTTTTTTGGGGGGGGGTTCTTTTTGGTATAAACAATTTTCCTAGTACAGTGATTTTTTATAGTGTAGATTTTAGACCTCCATCATATCTAGGAAGCATGAAAAGCGAATATCAGACTCCGACTTCCACTATTGCTATCAATTTATTATATAACTATATTTTAATTCATGCAGATTTCGTATTTATTACACAGCCAATTCTCTATTGACTATTATATTGCACCTAATATATAGTACTGATTTCAAAAGTTTATAAAAATGAGTTAGTATCATCAGCTAGAACTGAAACCAAAACATTTCGCGTTCTAGCCACATTCTCTACCATTTGAGCTATCAGCAGATAGATAAGAAAGATCTAATGTTAAATGACTTGTAGAAATTAATTGAATTTGAGCATGTGCAGACAAAAGTAAAAATGTCGACAAGTTGAAATGAAGTATTTCTTTAATTCACATTCATATTGTTGGTATTCATACTGACTGTGAATTAAATAAATACTTCTGTCACTTTGGCATGTTTAATAAAGTTAGATATCTGATATTTCCTCCAAAACCTCTGCCCTTGGTGGAGGGGGAAAGTAAAACTTTCTAATGATCTGAAATAACAGCAAGGGGAAGACTTGATTCCAAACTTCCATTATTTCAAATTTCTTCTTGGCTTAACATTAACAGGAAACATGAATTGGAATAGATACATCGAGATCATTGCCAAGACTGCTGTGAAGAAGGTGGGCTCTCTCTATCGTGCTAGAAAGTTAATTATGCCTGAGAATATCCTGTACCTCTACAAAGCCACCATTCGCCCATGTATGGAGTACTGCTGTCACATTTTGGTTCGTGCATCTGCTACTAGTTTGTCGCTTCCTGGACCGGGTTCAAAAGAGTCGGCAACGTGATAGGTCCCAAACTGTCATCTAAGCGTCAGCCACTCTCATCGACGAAATGTTGCATCCCTCTGCCTGTTTTACAAGTATTTTAAGGGTGGATGATCTAACGAACTACAAGGGCTTGTACCCCCTTGTCGAAAATACCCCCGACAAACCCGACAAGCAGTGAAGTCCCACCCCTACACAGCAGAGATTCCTAGATGTAGAAAGGCCCTCTACTCTATAGTTTCTTCCCCAGAACTGCTAGACTTTGGAATTCTCTTCCGGTTTCCTGCTTCCCAAACTGTACTGACATGCAGAAGTTCAAGTGCAATGTGAACAGACATCTTGCTGCTAAATTGCCTATATAGTACCCCTGCAACTTAGATCCCTGATAGTAGCCCCTACATCAAAGAGGCAATGTGCATTGTTTGGAGTGAAAATATAATTTAAAAAATAAATTACTCTTTTTTTATATTTATATCAGATATATATCCATGATAAATATATCTCCCCTCTTTAGTTTTCATGCAGGAAATAAATTTCAGTGCATAAGGATTACTGAATACTGGAGATATTCATAATCATACCCTGTTTCCAAAGAGAGAAAATATAACATAGGAGATTTACCATTGATATGTATCTGGTATAAATATAAAAAAAAAAAAGAATAAAATAAAGAAACAGAAAATAATGGAAGTTTCGAATCTAGTCTCCCCTTGTTATTCCAGATCATTTGAAATCACATTAGCAAGTTTTAGTCTCTCCGCCATTAAGACCAGAGGTTTTGTGGAGGGGTGGGGGGATATTAGATATTTTGTAATTTATATGCCAAACTAAGAAAACAAATGACTATGATTGGAACATTTTATGACTGAAATGGGGCATATGAATTTTACAAAAATTGTCAAAAAAAAAAAATGAAAAAAAATAAAGGACGTACCTCTTAATGTGCGACATAAAAGGACAAAGTTTACCTTAGTTTGTAAAAATCTAGTAGCTGGTTGCTTATTTTAAAAAAAGGTTAAAATATGCCAAAATTAGGATTTGGATAATTCCCTTAATGTGCGATCTTAAGGGCAAATATCACATAGCACACTACATAATTATTGTCATTATCTTTTCAAGTTGCTGAAATTTGGAATTTATAAAATTGCCAAAAAGGGGGTATATCTATAGATGTGTGTGTGTGTGTCTGTCTGTCTGTCTGTACACTTGTAGCCAAATTAAATATTGAAATTCTTATATCTTTCATTGTATGGGACGAAACTACATGAAAATTTTAAGTTTTTGAAGATTATAATACTATTCTATGGTTAATATTTTATGACAATTGGTAAAAAAGAAACTGTGCAAACCAATAAAATATGCCCAAATTTACTTACATTTATATATATAGTGCCTGGCAGACTAGTTTCAGTTGCTTAGGGATGAATTTTGCTTGTTTTTTTTTTTTTGGGGGGGGGGTTATGTTTTTTTTTGTTTTTGTTTTTTTTGCTTGGTTGTCTCCTCTGTGAAAAGTGAAATGTCTGTCCGTCTGTGTACATTGTCCTACCAAATAACTCTGTCAATTTTCGGTCTACAGACTCGAAATTTGGCATAAGGGGTATTGAGATTTGGAAAAATCTTTTTAATCGGTTTTTGGCCAGAAATTTTGCTATTAAGGGGTCAAAGTTCAACGATTTGACCTTTGAGAACTCTACCAAACTCCTTCGTCAAGTTTGGTTTTAAACACTTGAAACTTTAGATATAAATTACTTGGACAGGGATCTAACTTTAAAATTCTATTTGAGCCCAAAACAATGTTAAGGTGTAAAAAAAAAAATTATGTCTGGTTTCTACCAACTTTCTCTATGGTAGTTAAGGAAGCCTATTATATAGAAAGGCATTACCGTACATATTCACAATTTTAATATATACATAGGCACCTAAACTTATGAACAGTACATAGGGCCAAAGCAAAGCCGGGCTGAACTGCTAGTATATATATGACAATTTCATAATCGCTTTCATTGTTCTTTTGTGTTTGAAACTTTGTCATATATGCAGAGAACCATCGCAGTATTTCGAATATCACCGTATATAGGGACTGAGACCACCCGTGATAGTCGAAAATCCGTGAAGTTGGATAAAAACCATTATTTTTACCTTATTTAATTGTTTATAGGCTGTTTGAAAACATCAATGTAATGTTTATAAGCCACCCTGTACTATATTATTAATAATAAAAAGACTAACACTTGGATTGTACAGCACACTATTAAAGTTCAATACTGTATATAAATACACCTGTAACACTATAGAATTAAGCAAGTACGTACATGCAAAAAGTTAGTTACTGTGGCAATGCATGTATAATACACACGTATGTAAAAAAATCGGGTTCTAAAAAGAAATTACAAATTAAACAAATAATTATTAACATAAAATATATATTTTAAACTAGTAGAGAGAGAAAACCTTCCCAATACGTATACACGTATGAAAAAAAATTAAAGTTTTTATCTGAAAGAAAAATTAGAAAATAGGGGTAAATAACTATTAAATTATATATATATATATATATATATATATATATATATATATATATATATATATATATTGTGTGCTTACCATGATGGAAATCAGCGATATCAATACATTGAAAAACTTGTGAATTCGTGATAATCAAACTGCGAAATAGCGAGGGGTTACTGTAATCATTAAAGAAACATTAAAATTAACAAATTGTTATTCACACATTGGTAGATTCATGTTCTTGTACGCGTCCTGTGTGATCCTTTCAGCCTTAGTGATTGCCATTCTGAAATCAAAGCTTCTGATTGATACTTTAAAAAGGAGCAATTCGAGATAAAATTGATGAGAGATAGAGAAGGTTTATTTAACTTGATTTTCGTTCCAAATCGGTGACCAGCGGAGCAGAGAGAGAAATGAATGATCATTGTTGAATTATATTTTGTCAGTCCATGTGATTTTACATATCCACACATTGTGTGCCCTTAAACGAACTGTGCTCTTCTCTATCATCCCCTCTTAGATAATATTAATTTCCATTAATTCTCCAAGTATAGACATACACGCACCCATGTTTTATTGATTTAACCCAGGCGAAATTTCCATTCCATGTTATTCTCCATTAATCATTTTATATACTCTACGTATATCTTTATTATTATAAATTTTCCTGATGTATGTCTGTATGTGTGTGTGTGTATGTATGTGTGTGTCGCAGTTTGTCTCAGCCTACAGGCAATCCACCCAGGCGAGTAAGGTACCAAAATGAAGCTTATGACCCAGCGGATGTTTTAGTGATATTTATATCCATGTTTGATGTATGGAAATGCAAAAAAAAAAATAATGATTTACTGGATATTTTTCCGGTACAAGGACTAAAGTTTGCCCAGTTGGGCAAACTTTAGTATATATATATATACATATATATATATATCCATGTCAATAGTAAGGGTGCTGGAGGTAAACGTTTTGTCTGGGCGTACGTTATCCGCCTGATAGTCAGGGAGCCGAACCTTGGATTAACCACTAAGGAGGCTGTCCTATCAACAAGCGCAAAGTACTAGGACTGCTGTATTGCCATTTGGTGAGTGGATCTGGACCATGCAATAGTCTCTGGTGAGGCCTCTCGATGCCATAGTAGTGGGTAATTGTTACGGCTTCACCTTTTCGTGTGCTACAAAAAAAAAAAAATTTCCTGTCTTTTTCTCTCTTACCTTCCCTCTCTGTACTGCTCTAACCAAATATGCCGACCTGTTTCCACAAATCCCAAAACCTCAACATGAATTATCTCCAGAAAAAAAAACTCGAATAAACCTAGAACCCCATCTTCCAACGTAGACCCCTACTACTAGGTCTCCTTCTCCAACACCAAGGGTCTACGTTCCAGAGGTTGAAACCCAATTACAGGAGACGACACCGAACATATTATTTCTAAGTGAAACTGGAATAGGGCCGACCACTTCCCTAGATGAGTTCATAATTAACGGATACTCTAATTTAACAGCTAAATCTGACCCCCAAGATCGCCATGGGCATGGAATATGTGCCTACATTAAAGATGGCTTCCTGTGTGGCAGGGATATCTCTAGAGAAGATCCTAACTTACCCTATATGTGCTTCCGGGTTGCACTTGCTAACACCACTGCATTTATATTTGCCCTCTATCGGCCCCACAACAGTTGAGTTACTATCTTTAAGAGCATATCTGAGAAAATAGACCACATCCTGTCTGCACATCCCTCGGCTAACATCCACATCTGTGGTGACTTCAACGTCCATAATGTGGAATGGCTGACCCACTCAAATAAGACAGATGATGAGGGGAGGTTTTGTCATGATTTTGCCATTGCTTATGACCTCACTCAGATTGTTCACGAACCCACCCATGTGCCCGATACACCCGGTCAATATACAAGCCTCCTAGACCTTTTTCTCTCAACTTCCCCTGAGCTATGTTCATGTTCCGTTCATTCTCCTCTAGGATCCTCTGACCACTCCGTTGTATCAGTTAAGATAAAAACGAAATGTAAGGAGCCCCAGACGTACCCCTCCACCGTACTGTATACCGATAATCTATGGCTGACTAGGATAGCTTCCGTACATTCATATCTGATTTACCTCTGCACTCCATGTTTAAAAAGGAAGTGTCCTCTATAGTATCAGATCTGACCGAATGGTTAATTGTAGGCATAGACCAATTCATACCATCTAAAAAATTCCAACAAAGACCTAACAGCCAGCCATGGTTCTCCCCAGAATGTGCTGCTGCTATCGCGCACAGAAATCACTTTTTCCAAAGCTACCAACGTAATAGATGCACTGAGACTAAAGCTGCTTTCAGAACTGCAAGCAACCACTGTAAAAGAGTAATAAAAAATGCAAGAGAGCTATATGCCCAGTCTGTTAAATCCAAGGTAGCTGATCAGCGGCTTGGTTCCCACCAATTTTGGCAAATAACAAATAGGATCCTGAACAGAAGTGTGCGTTCTATCCCAACCATTATCAATGGACCAGAGGTCATCTCGTCAGCATCAGACAAGGCTAAACTATTTGCAAAGAACTTTGCAGCTAATTCTACCCTATGCGACGAAGGCCATTAACTCCCCATATTTCCTCCTATAACACAGAACACGCTAGGTAACATACAAATATCCGTGCATGAGGTCGCCAAGCTATTTAAGAACCTTGATTCCAGTAAAGCAACTGGCCCTGACGGCATCCCAATTATAGTGTTAAAAAAGCTTCAACCAAAAATTGCTCCCATACTTACGAAACTGTTTAAGCGCCGCCTTAAGGAGAAGTGCTTTCCGACTCCTTGGAAGACCTCATCAGTTTTCCCTGTATTTAAGAATTCAGGTGATAAGTCATCTCTCTCTCAGTACAGAATCATTAGTCCCCTGTGTGTTATGAGTAAGTTGCTGGAATCCATATTAAATAGAGAAATAGTCAACCACCTCAGCAGAAACAACCTTCTTAGTGACACACAATATGGTTTCCGCTCTGCAAGATCTACCGCAGATGTGCTGACGGTTATATCTCACAGGATTAGTGAATCTCTTGACAAAGGCTTCCTTTCTAGGGCAATTGCTCTTGACATATGAAAAGCCTTCGACAAGGTATGGCATAAGGGTCTACTTCACAAGATTTCCAGCTACGGTATAACTGGAAATGTTTTCTCAATCATTAAATCATTTCTCTCCGATAGGCTCATAAGAGTAGTGGTCGATGGACAAAAATCAGAGGCCTGCAGTATTAATGCTGGAGTCCCTCAGGGTTCAATCCTGGGCCCAACTCCCTTTCTGATCTACATCAATGACCTCCCTAAACACACTTAAATCATTCGTTGACATCTATGCTGATGACACAACCATCTACGGCAACACATCAAAGGCTGTAAATGACAAAGTTCTCTCTGATTCTCTCTCCTCTGATCTCGAGCGCGTGGTTCAGTGGGGGAAGATGTGGCTGGTTGCCTTTAATGCATCTAAAACCAAACTCCTATCCTTACATCATCAACGCTCTGATCCCAATCTGGCATCAATTGGGATGGATGGCTCTCGTCTGGGAGAGGCCCCTTGTTTTGACAAGCTTCTGGGTTTGACCTTTGCTCCTGATCTGAAATGGAACATGTACATCAAGTCTGTTGCCAAGGTCGCTGGAAAGATGGTGGGATCCTTCTACCGCTCCAGAAGATATCTCACTACTGATACAATTCTCTATCTATATAAAAGCATAGTACGTCCAAGGATGGAATACTGCTGCCATATCTGGGCAGGAGCTGCTAAAAACAGCCTATTCTGCCTTGACAGAGTACTAAATAGACTTCGTGGCTTAGTGGGTGATGCCCTTTTCTCTACCTTGCAACCTCTTTCCCACAGAAGAGACGTTGCGAGCCTTTCCTTGTTTCATCGTTATTTCCATGGCAGGTGCTCGTCCGAACTCCAATCTTTGGTCCCCCCTCGCCAATCTTTCACGAAAAACACCCGTCTAGCCGAATCCACTGTAAAAAATTCCCCCCACTCTTTATCTGTGCCTAAATCAATATGTGGATACCACGAACAAAGGTTCTTTCTTAGAATGTACGCCTGTTGATATCCATATATATATATATATATATGCATATATATATATATATATATATATATATATATGCATATATATATATATATATATATATATGCATATATATATATATATATATATATGCATATATATATATATATATATGCATATATATATATATATATATGCATATATATATATATATATATATATATATATATATGCATATATATATATATATATATATATGCATATATATATATATATATATATATGCATATATATATATATATATATATATGCATATATATATATATATATATATGCATATATATATGCATATATATATATATATATATATGCATATATATATGCATATATATATGCATATATATATATATGCATATATATATGCATATATATATGCATATATGCATATATATATGCATATATATATATATGCATATATATATGCATATATATATGCATATATATATATATGCATATATATATATATATATATGCATATATATATGCATATATATATATATATATATATATGCATATATATATATATATATATATATGCATATATATATATATATATATATATATATATGCATATATATATATATATATGCATATATATATATATATATATGCATATATATATATATATATATGCATATATATATATATATATATGCATATATATATATATATATATATGCATATATATATATATATGCATATATATATATATATATATATATATATATGCATATATATATATATATGCATATATATATATATATGCATATATATATATATATATATATGCATATATATATATATATGCATATATATATATATATATATGCATATATATATATATATATATATATGCATATATATATATATATATATGCATATATATATATATATATATATATATATGCATATATATATATATGCATATATATATATATATATGCATATATATATATATATATATATATGCATATATATATATATATATATATGCATATATATATATATATATATATATATATATGCATATATATATATATATGCATATATATATATATATGCATATATATATATATATATGCATATATATATATATGCATATATATATATATGCATATATATATATATATATATGCATATATATATATATATGCATATATATATATATATATGCATATATATATATATATATATATATATGCATATATATATATATATATATATATGCATATATATATATATGCATATATATATATATGCATATATATATATATATATGCATATATATATATATATGCATATATATATATATATGCATATATATATATATATATATATATATATATGCATATATATATATATATATATATATGCATATATATATATATATATATATATGCATATATATATATATATATATATATGCATATATATATATATATATATGCATATATATATATATATATATGCATATATATATATATATATGCATATATATATATATATATATATATATATATATGCATATATATATATATATATATATATGCATATATATATATATATATATATATATGCATATATATATATATATATATATATGCATATATATATATATATATATATATGCATATATATATATATATATATATATGCATATATATATGCATATATATATATATATATATATGCATATATATATGCATATATATATGCATATATATATATATGCATATATATATGCATATATATATGCATATATATATATATGCATATATATATATATATATATATATATATATATATATATATATATATGCATATATATATATATATATATATATATATATATGCATATATATATATATATATGCATATATATATATATATATGCATATATATATATATATATATGCATATATATATATATATATATATATATGCATATATATATATATATATATGCATATATATATATATATATATGCATATATATATATATATATATGCATATATATATATATATATATATGCATATATATATATATATGCATATATATATATATATATATATATATATATATGCATATATATATATATATGCATATATATATATATATATGCATATATATATATATATATATATATATGCATATATATATATATATGCATATATATATATATATATGCATATATATATATATATATATATGCATATATATATATATATGCATATATATATATATATATATATGCATATATATATATATATATATATGCATATATATATATATATATATATATATATATATATATATATATGCATATATATATATATATATATATATATATATATGCATATATATATATATATATATATGCATATATATATATATATATGCATATATATATATATATGCATATATATATATATATATGCATATATATATATATGCATATATATATATATGCATATATATATATATATATATGCATATATATATATATATGCATATATATATATATATATGCATATATATATATATATATATATATGCATATATATATATATATATATATGCATATATATATATATATATATGCATATATATATATATATATGCATATATATATATATGCATATATATATATATATATGCATATATATATATATATGCATATATATATATATATATGCATATATATATATATATATATATATATATGCATATATATATATATATATATGCATATATATATATATATATATATATGCATATATATATATATATGCATATATATATATATATGCATATATATATATATATATATATATATATATATATGCATATATATATATATATATATGCATATATATATATATATATGCATATATATATATATATATGCATATATATATATATATATATATGCATATATATATATATATATGCATATATATATATATATATATATATATATATGCATATATATATATATATATATATATATATATATATGCATATATATATATATATATATATATATATATATATATGCATATATATATATATGAATATATATATATGCATATATATATGCATATATATATATATATATATATATGCATATATATATATATGAATATATATATATGCATATATATATATATGAATATATATATATGCATATATATATATATGAATATATATATATGCATATATATATATATATGAATATATATATATGCATATATATATATATGAATATATATATATATATGCATATATATATATATGAATATATATATATGCATATATATATATATATATATGCATATATATATATGAATATATATATATGCATATATATATGCATATATATATATGAATATATATATATATATATATATGCATATATATATATATATATGAATATATATATATATATGCATATATATATATATATATATGCATATATATGCATATATATATATATATGCATATATATATATATATATATATATGCATATATATATATATATATATATATATGCATATATATATATATATATATATATATATATGCATATATATATATATATATATATGCATATATATATATATATATGCATATATATATATATATGCATATATATGCATATATATATATATATGCATATATATATATATATATATATATGCATATATATATATATATATATATGCATATATATATATATATATATATATATGCATATATATATATATATATATATATGCATATATATATATATATATATGCATATATATATATATATATATGCATATATATATGCATATATATATATATATATATATATGCATATATATATGCATATATATATATATATATATATATGCATATATATATATATATATGCATATATATATGCATATATATATATATATATGCATATATATATATATATATGCATATATATATATATATATATGCATATATATATATATATATATATGCATATATATATATATATATATATATGCATATATATATATATATATATATATATATGCATATATATATATGCATATATATATATATGCATATATATATATATATGCATATATATATATGCATATATATATATATGCATATATATATATATATGCATATATATATATGCATATATATATATATGCATATATATATATATATATGCATATATATATGCATATATATATATATATGCATATATATATATATAGATGTATATAGATATAGATATATATATATATATATATAGATATATATATCCATATTTATATCACATCGCTCCATGTTTACCGGCTGTAAAATACACTTTAATATATTTTAATTCATGCAGATTTCATATTTATTATTATAGAGGCAATTCTTTATGGATTATTTTATTGTACCCAATATACATTAATGATTTCATGTTTTGGAAAAGAAATGAATTTGGTGCCATCAGCCAGAATTTAAACCAAAACATACTCGTTACCATCTGAGCCACATTCATACGCGTAAAAAAACTTCGGAAATAACGTGTAAAAATGTTTGCACAATCATAGAAATAACAGATTTTGTCAACTTTTGGCCAGCAAGTACCAGTTGTATTTCATTTTTGACTCCCAGCGATTTTTCCCAATATCCAAATCTTATATATAAACCGCTGTTTGTTTGTCGGTCTGTTTGTATAACTCTATATTTCCAAACTCCCAGCAGTTTCCCCAATATCCAAATCTTATATATAAACCGCTGTTTGTTTGTCGGTCTGTTTGTATAACTCTATATTTCCAAACTCTATCTCCTCCGAAACTAACAGTCACAGAGCGGCGATAGGGGCATCAAATGATTGGATTTTTTTACGGGTCGTTCTTTTATGGGTCTTTAGCCGGTTAAATATTTAAGGGGTCAAAATTGAAAAAATCGTTTAACCTTTAGAGATTCATCTTAAATTATTTTTAATCACTTTATATGCGTATCATGTTGGCACTGTGGCGACATTACCAGCTTTGAATGCTACAGTTTCGGTTTCGATTCTAGCTGGTTGCACCTAAATTTTTTTTTATATACTTTTGAAATCACGACTCTACAATAATATATACGAAATCTGGACAAATTAAAATATTATATTTAAGCGTACTTTACGCCTGGGCAATACCCACTCCCACCGCTAGTCTCATATATATATATATATATATATATATATCAATATATCTAATTTAAAGTCTGTAGGCATAAAATTGATAGAGGAGTTTAGTAAAGACCGTTCTTCACATAGACATACATACAAAGTTACTAATATATAAGTGAGTGGGGGATTGAAATAAGCTTTAAGACATAGGTCTTGCTTTTGGAAGAACCCTTGTATATCTTTTCTTTTTTATAGCAAAAACTAAAACGTTGAAAAACTATGAAGACGGGAGTGGTACCATTAAAACGAGCGCCATTTTGTGCTCCAGGATTTCTGTTTCTACATAGTCACCACTATTCTCAATGCACTTTTGCCAGCCTCTTTTGATGGTTCGGTCATAAGTCTGGAGCACGCTTTGTCGCTCGCGTCTCTGTTACCACTCTGAAATCGATGAACCCATCTCTTAACTGTGCTGACCTCAACTGCATGTGTTTTGTAAATGTTAAACAGGCACCGGTGAATGTTGATCGGTTCAATTTTTTCCGCATGGAGGATTTCAATGGCGCATCTCTGCTTCTGACGCACGTCCATGACCGGGGTTGCTTTCTTTGTCTCACACCATTAATATCTTCAAAGAGAGGAAGCATTTAGGTCATGAATGCATAAGTTCAGTCATCATAATTTGCAATACTCTCTGATCAATGTGGGCGGAATAAAAATAGGAGGCATTACTTTTAGAACGTTTCTCATTCTTTCCATCTAATCGAAGATGTTATATCTTGGAGGTTAAAGTTTTCAAAATTAAAGTATATGAAATAAGAGGTATGAAAATTAAAGGGAGAGTTGACATATGTAATTACGTAGTTTTGATTCTCTCCAACATTACTGCATGACTGTTTCTCTATAGATTGCAACATGGTAGACTTCAAACAAAACGTCGCCATAAGTAATTAAAGTAATATTCATATTGTTTCTCATCTTTCGACTCACGATTATTCTGTCTCATCAACCCATATCCTCGATAGACCCTTGGCTTTATTAAGTGGTGACGCAATAGTAAAACGCAACAACAAAATTAACTTCATTCATTAAAATGACAGAACAGAAAGATACTAACCTTAAAATAAAATCAGTCTAAATGAATTATTTTAAAAGTCCTAAAAGGAGCAGGGAGTGAATTCCAAAGGCAAGAGTCGGAGGGAAGAATATAACAGTAATTCTCCAGGCATCTAGAAACCTTCACGGTGAAGGGGTGGGATTTTGCTGCATTCGTCTTTCAAGATCACTATTAAAAGGGATTCGCCAATAGACCATCGAACATATGTTGGATAGCATCTTGATTCTTTTATGGCTATGATTATTTTCATAAGATGAAGAAGTAACATACAAGATCTGAATACATTGAAAGACATATTTGGCTGGAGTCAGCTCTGTTCCACAGAGTTAAACACGTATAACAGAAATTCTTTCAGAAGTCATTGTTTCCCCCCACCCCCCAAGGTCACCTTAATCTATATAATTATAAAACTGGACCTTGCTTGAATCTTGTTTTCGTCCGTCGAGAAGTTTCATCTTTTAATAAATGGACAACAGGTGAAATATATAGTTTTGATATCACTACCATATATTAGATTTAATATAATAATCGATAGAAAATTATCTCTATAATAATAAATATATAATCCGCATTAATTAAAATTTCATATTTAAGCGCATCTTACAACCGGGTAAGGCTGGGTGGCCTACTAATGTGTATATATATATTTCCCCCCAAACCTCTGATCTTGGAGAAGAGACTAAAACTTGCCCGGTCGAGATATATATATATATATATATATATATATATATATATATATATATATATATATATATATAGAGAGAGAGAGAGATTTGGTGGGTTTTTTTTTTTTTTTTTTTTTTTTTTTTTTCAAATATAGATATAGTGGGGGGGGAGGGATCCAAACGATAGATTCGGTTAATATTGGCTTCGCCTCGAAGCTCGATCTTTTGTTTATTTATTTTAGAAAGTCGCCCATAATTTGTTTGGACGTATATATAACATTTTTTAATTTATTTTTATTATTTTTAAAACGGTAATCTACGTACACGCGTGTTTCGAGTTAATTAACTCTCATCAACGTAGCTCAACTGTTTCTAGGGATCGAACTTCAGACCATGTTTCCACAGTCCGGCGCCTTAACCGTCAGGCCACGAACCCGAGATGAATTTACAGTTAATTTAGATTTGTTGTTTAAAAAAAAAAAAAAAAAAATCTAAATTTATAAGCGATAAAAATAAACAGTAAATTCATCTAGGGTTCGTGGCCTAACGGTTAAGGCGCCGGACTGTGGAAACATGATCTGAAGCTCGATCCCTAGAAACAGTTGAGCTACGTTGATGAGAGTTAATTAACTCGAAACACGCGTGTACGTAGATTACCGTTTTAAAAATAATAAAAATAAATTTAAAATATATATATATATATATATGAAACGTAGATAGATTTTCAAAACCTCACAATTCTAATTATGACATAATTACTTTTGAAACAATTCATTTTGAAATTAATAAAATCAAAATTTTGGTAAAACAGACACCAGATGATCCTCAATTATTTTTTATACTTTGATCTCACTACTATATATTAGGTTCAATATAATAATTGATAGAGAATCGTCTCTATAATAATAAATACGTAATCTACATGAATTAAAAAAATCATTTAAACGTATCTTAAGACCGGGCAACGCTGAGCGGCCAGCTAGTATACAAAATATACTCCTTTGTAGAGTTGTAATGTCTATATCTAAAAAGGCATACAGTCTTGAGAAATGGTTATTTTAGGTTGGCTTGTCTTTTCGTATCTGGCCTTTGAAAATGATCTTCCGTTTTATGTTTTTAATTTTATTTGATGATGCAAATGTTATCTCATCAAATGAAATCTCTACACATCCGTCTTCAAAATACTTGTTCCTCGTGTTGATGGTGAGAAATATTCAACAGCCTCTTTATCTGCTTGGGGTAAATAAATTAAAAGTAGCAGATTGTATATCCAAGAAATAATATATAATCAATGAAGAAAGAAAATGACGATATAAAAATATATACAAATATATACAGAGAGAGTCATTCGATAAGGGTGATGCATCAATTAGGGGTGTAAAGTAAGTGAGAACTCTTTATACCAAAGCCGAACTCTTTATATTTCAAAGCCTAATGCTTCTCATCAGAAGAAAAGAGAAGATGCTAGGTAACATAATGGGGATGCGATGTTTAGCGATAGTTACATTACGAGCGAAATAATTAGACAGTGAGAGATAAAATATTGAGATTGTTTGAGGTGGGAGAACTAAATTGAACTCTGTAATATAGGAGGAGTATAGCTTTTATTATATAATGAAGGTGGGTGTATAGCATTTTTTTAACTCTCTCATATATATATATATATATATATATATATATATATATAATCTGTATGTAAGTTACGTTGTCTGCATGTGGAACGGTCTCTATCAAACTGCTGTCTTTTTTTGGTTTGCAAACTTGAAAAGTGATTCGAACTTGTGGAACAAATTTAATTTGGTTTTTAGCTGGTAAAAATAGCTGCTAAGGGGTCAAAATTGAAAAAATTGGAACTTGGCTGACGTAAGTCGACTAAATGTGTTACTTCTATGCATGCGCAAATATACATTTATACGTTTAACAATGTTACGTTTTTATATGCGCATGAACTTAGCTCAGATGGTAACGAATAATGCTATAGAGCTATAGAACTATATTTTGATTTCGATTCTAGCTGATAGCACTAAGTCATATATATATATATATATATTAAACTTTTGAAATCTCTACTATATCTTGGGTACAATATAATAATCAATAGAGAATTGGCTCTATAATAATAAATATGAACTCTGTATAAATTAAGATATTTAAGCGTATTTTACGATTGAGCAAGATCAGGCAACGTGCTATTGTGTGTGTATTAATGGCCTGACAAGACCACAGGAAAGATTACCAAGCAAAGAATAGCCCTAAGCAAAATTCATCCCAAAGCAGCAAAAGTGAAGCTAGTCTACTAAAACACTATGTATGTAAAAAATTTGGGCATATTTTATTGGTTTGGTTTATTGGTTTGAAAATATAGGTTCCTTTTTATCAATTGTCATAAAATATGAATATAATCTTCAAAAAGCCTGCAAATTTTCATGTAGTTTGGTCCCATAATACCAGAGATAAGAGCATTTCTATAATAAAGTTGGCTACTAGTGTATATATATATATATATATATATATACCACCTTTTAGCAATTTTATAAGTTCCAAATTTCAGCGACTATTGATCAGAATTTAACAAATAATAAAGGCTCGTTGGAAAGGTAATGACCTGTAGTGGGCATTTGCCCTTAAGGCCGCACATTAAGGGGATCATCCATCATCCAGAGCCTATTTTTGGCACTTTTTTACTGCCATAAAATGTTTCGGTAAAGGTGCAGTATCTTTCCATCCTTAAAAAAATCCTTTAAAATTAATACTGCATATGTTTCCAAGGGTGCTGAAAACGAAAATAACGTTTCAAATTCCAGGAAATAAGTAATTTTCAAGATATGAAGAAATTATAGTTTCAACAAGTAGGGTAACACTTCTCTTAATTAAGTTAACGTAGAATGAGCACCCACTTTATGGCCACCTTTGGGGGAGGGGGGGTGATCCCCCGATTTATCGGAGTGGTACCTATGTTTTCAGTGGCCTCTATGCGTCCGTCCGTGATAACCGTCCATTAGTTTTTCCTGAAATTTTACCACAAATTGTATTTCATTAAATACATGCGCACAGTAAAAAAAAAATCGTGAAAATTCCCGTTGCGTCCCCGTTTCAGTTGCGTTTCAATCATAGCCATTTGTTTTTCTAGTTTTGCATATGAATTACAAAATATCTGATATTTCCCAAACCTCTGGCCTTGATATAGGCGAGACTAAAAACTCCTGCTATAGTTTCAAATGATTTGAAATAACAAGGAGAGACTTGATTCCAAATATTTCTCATGTTATATATCCCTTCATTGGTTTTTAATACATAAATTTTAGTGTATAAGGATCATTTGATGCTGGAGATATTCATAATCGTACTCTATTTCCAAAAAGGGGAGATATAACATGAAAAATATTTGGAATCAAGTCTTCCCTTGCTGTTATTTCAGATCATTTAAAAACAATGCAGCAAGTTTTAGTCTTCCCTCCATCAAGGCCAGAGGTTTGGGGGAAATATATTAGAAAAATGTCTATCCCAGGGCTGGTAAAATTTCTTCTCTGAACAGAAGAGTTGAGAATCATTTATAAATCCCCTAAAAAAAAAATCAAGATATAATAATACTAAACCTTTTATATATATATACATTGTAGCCATTTAATTGGTTTTAAAAACAAATGTCTTGTTACAAAAGTAATTTTCGGCTAAATATTCTTCAAATCAATAAAAACTTTTTGAAATCGACTTATTTGAAATTGTAATGCTTTAGTTGAAAGGACTTATTTGAAATTGTAATGCTTTAGTTGAAAGGACTTATTTGAAATTGTAATGCTTTAGTTGAAAGGACTTATTTGAAATTGTAATGCTTTAGTTGAAAGGACTTATTTGAAATTGTAATGCTTTAGTTGAAAGGACTTATTTGAAATTGTAATGCTTTAGTTGAAAGGACTTATTTGAAATTGTAATGCTTTAGTTGAAAGGACTTATTTGAAATTGTAATGCTTTAGTTGAAAGGACTTATTTGAAATTGTAATGCTTTAGTTGAAAGGATTATTTGAAATTGTAATGCTTTAGTTGAAAGGACTTATTTGAAATTGTAATGCTTTAGTCGAAAGTTCTTTTCAACTAAAGCATTACAATTTCAAATAAGTCCTTTCAAATTTGAAATTGTAATGCTTTAGTTTACGTACTTTGATTTGTAAACAATTTATTTTTAAATTGTTTACCTTAGCAACATCAGATTTTTCCTGATCATTATATATATATATTTATATATATGAATTTCAATCGCAAAAGTAATATATATATATATATATATATATATATATATATATATATATATATATATATATATATATATATTACTTTTGCGATTGAAATTCAAATTGAACTGTAAGTTTGACTTATATGCAAAAATTCAGCATGTGTTAAATAAAAAAAACGCAAATATAAATAAAAACACAAATATAATAAAAAAAAAAAATACATGCAAAATACATTGGCATATAAAGTTATCTTGTTTACTCTTGATTGAACCTGATGTCAGTGCCGTGTGGAGATTGAAAATCTACTAATGCCACAAGGAAAATCATCTTAGTCTTAAATATTTTCTCTATAAATTTATGTAATGATTGACAAACACTTTTTCACTGTGTATAAAATATATGTTCAGTCGCGTTAGTTTCTTGATGATGCCCGGGGTCAATTCTTTGAATGCATACTCCAAAGACTCTAGTATAAGTCCAAGAAAATTATTATTAAAAGGTGTTATTGGTCCAGCTTTAAAACCAAACAAAAACCGAACAGTTTATTGTTATTTTAGAGAAAAAAAAAATAAAGTTTCGATTTTGTTCGATTCAAAAGCTGTACCAGTACCAAAAACAGATAGTTTGATAACTGGATGATGGCCCGCCCCCTATTTCAATCTCCGACATTATCAAACACACCTTTTCCTTTGCATAGATAATTGATATCCGAGCAACATCGGGTAAAAAGTTAGTAATCAATGTCTCTTTTTCCCCTTTCTTCTTCCTCCTCCTCCTCAAGTCATCTAGTTCTAATCGGGATTTTATTAAACATCACGAGACATCAACAAAGTCAGATCCGTTTTATTCAGCTTCTCATTCGCTCTCACTCTCACTCACTACAAAACAGATATTTTTTTCTTTTAATTTGGAAAAAGCTTTTAGAACGAACAATAACCTTGACCTCGTTTCGACCCAACCTCACCACACACACTCCCTACAATGGAAACTGCGGTTCTGTTTCTCATTCAATCTTTGAAAGCAGGCTTTTTTCTTTTCTTTTCTTTTTTTTTTTTTTTTTTTTTTTTTAAACTTATTTACATTTCTATTTACTTGGATTATATTGGAAAGAGCCAGCTAGATATTTGCTTCCGGACAACTTGTTAAGCTTTTAAAGCAACATTTCGCCAACGTTTCTCATAAGGATAAAATTTGCAAAAACACGTGACTTTTTAACCCCAAAATCTTGCTATTAAAAGAAGCTAGTCATGCTTTTGATATTCATTGATTTTTACATTCCTCGGTTATTCATAGATGAGACAATTCAGTACACGAGAACTATTGCTGTGTAATAAATAAAAAATAAATTCTTTCAAAAGACAAGTATGGCTGGTAATTACTTCTTTCCCACAGCAGGAAGTCGTGACACAAGGCCAGAAGGTGGGGAGAGTCGAGCCAGCGCCTCGAAAAGAGGAGCACTCTGTCCTTTCAAAAATTGCTGGAGCGTCTCTGGCAATACGCCGTAAACTTACTCCATCCTAAAGAGAGAAGACAAAACCTGGAAAGTGGGACCTCCTAGGACTATCCAAGACGAATACTTCAGTCCGACAGATACAAGGCCACTGAAATGGCCCAGTTCCTGTTGGACTGATTGTTGAAACCGGATACTCGACTGGTATGGACCAGTTTGAAGTCTCTAAGCAACTAAAGTTGTGAAGAGACCGCTTCGGAGTTTCTCATGTATTTTATATATAGATTTTGTCTGTCTGTCTGTCAGTCAGTCATGATTTTTTTTAAGCGTAACAAATACATTGTGGAATTTGTCTTATTTCGAAAATATTGAATTTTTTCTTTCTTTTTTTTTTTTTAGAAATAGAAAATATTACATTAACAGTAAATAATAAATTCCTAAATAAATACCGAATTTCTATCAATTTACGTATTTGGAGTTTCTTATAAAGCTTAAAACATTAAAATGATTATGACTTTGGCGTGATATCATAAATTTATGATTTATCTCATGTTTCAAAACATGAATTCAAATGTAAGAGATAATAATGAAAAATAAATGGATAAACTTTATCAATAACGTTAGAAATTATTTTAATAATATAAAACAATTTATTTTTGCTTAAATTACGCATTGTACATAGTCCCCCCCCCAATCATAGTATCCTCTCAGCCGAGAAAAAATGTGACCGGGGGGGGGGCATATATCTGCTAGTTACTTAAATAAGTGATTAATACAAAATTATTATCAGAAAATATATAAACAATTATTGCCTTCAATAAGTTTCCAAACTTTTTTCGCATGGAAACTTTTATTTATAGTACACACATGAAACTCTAGTCCCCTTCGAAGTAATCACCTCCGGTTGCAATACACTTGTACCATTCCAATGTCTTTTGGAAGGCCCCAGGGAAGTCCTCTTGTGTGAGCATATCAATGGCCTTTGTCACACCTTCTTTCATCTCAATTGTATCATAACGACAGCCTCTAAGGTTTTCCTTGAGCTTAGGGAATAACCAAGTCACAGAGCAAGGGATCGACTATATGGAGCTGAATTGATCAGTTAGGTCATCTCTCTGCTGCCATGACAATGTCTTTCTTTTTGATCTTCTCTTTGCACCCTTGGGACAAACTTTGTGCAAATCTTCCGCATCTTCAGTTCATCGCGAATAATTGTGTGTGCAGTTCCCAGACTGACATTAAACTGGGCACTTATTGCCTTTATAGATACACGACGGTCTTTATCCATGAAATTCTTTTAGTCAGTTTTGACTTCCTTACTTCTCCCACACCTCATCATCCTTCAGACACCTGCCTTCCTTGAATTTCTTATGCCACTCAAAATCTAATGCTTGATTCATACAAGACGATCCAAAAGCTGTCTGAAGCATTTCATACGTTTCTGTAGCATTTTTACCAAGTTTAAAACAGAATTTTATTGCATATCGTTCTTCTAAAGAGTTCTTACGCTTAATTGCATTTTTGAAATATATATTCACCAGCTGTAACAATTAGGCTTTAGTAGGGTGTATTCCAATTTGTGCTGTAGCTGTTCATTTGAATCTGAAATCATAAAAATGGATCAGCCATCTCATAAGATGTATAGCAATAACATACTGAATTTTCAAGAGTCTACAACAATTTTAAATGCCTGTACATAAAAAGTCTGGAAACTTATTAAAGGCACCTTAAATCATTCCTTTAAAAATGGAATAATTCATCACCACCATCCGTTTTATATACTGGCATATGTTGGACAATTTTTGGACATTGACTTCCAAATAATCTCTGGACAAATGTTTACTTATTCTTTCTTTTCTTAAATCCATCTCTATTCCTCAAAATTTTTTTTTTTTTTTTTTACTTTTTGTCAATTGAACCTGCTACCTCCACTGTTCTACACCCAAGAACTCCATCATTCTTTTAACATGGCCATACCATCAAAGTCTACACACATCTCTTTATAATGTCCAAAATAAATCTAAGACTCACGGTACACCGCCATTGTATCACCCTTTTCTTTTTCTCCATGCAACGCATGTCCTCAACTCGGTTTCACTTCCATATATCATCACGCTGCATAATATGCCTAACTTGGTCGACAATGGTAATGCTCTGCTGGTTAGTAGTGGCTAGTCTTGTATTAAAAATAGCCTCAGCAATGTATAAATTCAAAATTAAGACCTGTAAAATATTTTATTTTTTGTCTACCATAACCTTTGAAACACTGAAATATCATATTTGTTATAATCGTTAAATGCCCTTTCTGTAAGTCTCTTTAGATAGGAAGAAAAAGGGTTACTGTTAGCTTGACACATTTTTCCTCTACATTTTAAGTCGGTTTTATTTATACGAGGGGCGTTTCAGATGTAATGCATCCTAATTTTTATTCCGTCTGAATACATCAGAGAGGATTGAAAATTACATTGTTATGACTTTATTTATGCATTCATGATGTGAAAGTTTCATCTCTCTGTTACAGATATTGACGATGTGAGGCTCTAAGGAAGCAATCTGTCATGGACGTTCGTCAGAAGCAGAGATATGTCATTGAGTTCTGGAGCACAAGGGTTGCCCGTTTTAATGGTATCACTCCTGACTTCGTAGCAATTCAACTGCGAGTTAAAAATATAGGAGGCTTTATTTTTTAAACTACTTTTATACATAGAAAAAATATAAAAGCATGCGTACATACATCCGTACTATTGATTGGGTTTTGCGTCCATTTCTTACATATTCATTTGAAATGGAACCGGGATATGTAGCTTTTTAAGCTTGACATCAAAAACTGGTGAAAACTCGGGGGAAACAATGCGCTAAGTTCAACGGAAGTGCCTCTGATTGAATAATCTGTTAATAATGGCATATGGAAGGATTAATTTGCTCCAAAGAGAATAGATTATAAGCATATAACTGCTATATATTATTTATTTCAAATGTTATTGCATTAATACGATTGTAGTTGGTTTTGTTTTTTTTTCAGTACAATCAAGAATATCTTTTGATCAACTTATTTTGATACAAAAGTATTACACATAGCTTATTAGTGCCCATCTTTTTTATGAACACAAAAAAAAAACGATGGCTTCTAATAACTATTAGGATATCCACGTTCCTCCTTGGAGCTGTATTTTATGTACATTATAATAATTTTTATATATATATTTCTGAACACAATATTTAAACTTCTGAAAAGTCGCACGTATGAAAAAAAATCCAAGATATATGTATATGTCTGTGTGGCTGTTCGCATGTAGACAAAATGGACCGTAAAGTCAAATGGATGTTTTAGGATAAATGAATAGAGTGGTCTTTGAAATGTAGTTCCATAAGCATTGGTTGTGTGAAGGGGGTGAAAGTGCAAGTGATTAGAATAGAGTAACCAGCTGGTTCAAGAACTGTTGCTAGATCTAAAACGGTGGTTTCTAAAGTTGGGCTTAAAGACATAGGGATAAGTCTGGTGAGAATAGAACTCCAAACGTATTAGACAAACTCGACATCTCAGTCTAGTATTGCATTCCCTCTCGTGATCTTGGCACAAGCATATGGAGCTGCCAAAGTTAAGAAAATATTGTAAAGTTTTTTACTTTATCTTTCAGAACCAAATATTTTGTAATCAACCTCCTATTCATCATTATGCCAATTATACATAAGAAAGTTTATGAAGTATATGAATGTGTGCCTCATATGTGAAAAAATTGTATAGCAACAAGATGGGTGATAAAATAAAAATTTTAACAGAAGTCTTTCTTTTTTTTTTAATCTCGATACAAAGGGAGACAACAATACACACCCCTACAAAAATGGAAGCATTGCTAATTGAAAATACAGAGCCTCATTTGATCAAATGACAATTCCAATTCTGATTTTCGTTGTCTGTAATCTTTATCACTATCACCACCACCCCCGAAATCCAACTTGTTAGGTGGCAATTTTTTTTAGGTTAATATTTGTGTCAGCATCAGAGAAAAAAATGTGTCTGTTGGAGAACAGATTCTTTTTCTTATTTATTTTTACCTGTTGGCTGGCAATTCTTCTAATAGAAATATCTAGAAATAACAAGAAACGTAGTTTACCTGGGTAGTATAACACCTGAGACTGCAGAAGAGAAAGTAAAAAAAGTTCTGCTAAGCGCATCATCAAAGACTGTGTATCACATTTCTCAAAGCTTACACTGGCTGAGTTATATGTAGACATGGGATACCTGTGTGTGTCACTTGGCTAAGAGAAATTGGGCTTAAAACTTGTGCATCTCATGTGGTCTACTTGTAATAGAACGCCAAGGGGGTTGGGGTGGAGTACAGTAAAAGCATTCATTTCTATCACCCCCACCCCCCATTCATGTTAGTCCTTTATTTCGATGTCCTACCTTTCTAACAATTTTTCTTATATAACACTAAATAATTCAGCTTTATGCGGTATATTTTATGATTTATCTATTTTAATCTCAAAGTTGTGAGTTCAATCCTTAATGAAAGCAAATTAAAAAAAAAAAAAAGTTATGATAAATCTGAAAAGTTATTAAAAATCTCTATGTACTTGCCACCTCACCCCCCCCCCACACACACACACGGGCAGAATTACACAAACTGCCCATTTTTTTCCTGTTGATGAAAATCCAGCGCTCCCTAAAAAGATGCTTTGGATTAGGACAAAAATTTAATCGCCTCAATCTGGAAGGATTTCTCTTTCACTGACAGGACAGAAATCAGAACAGATATTACACTTTGCTCCTAACCAAAAGGTTAACATCAGTTGAAGGTTATGGAAGGTCGCCACAAGTTTTTTTTTTTTCTGTATAAAACGTACCACATAACCAAATGTTGATCTAAAAAAAAAAATAATTAAACTTTTCCAAAGGAATTTTTGGCTCGCTTTTTTATTAAAACAAAATTCAGAATATTAATTAAATGAAAAATAAAAAACGAATAATACATGTATTATGATGAATACAATGCTGTTTCTTACTAGTTTTTATAGTATGGGTTGCTGTTATAAACATGTATACACAAACTATCTATTATAGTAAGAAAAAGCTCAAAGACAACTGATATAGAAGGTCGTCAAGAAGATTTGCATATAAAACGCAGCATGTAGTCAAATGTTGATGTGAAACTATAATTTTGTCTCACTTTTTAGTTAAAAACAAATTTAGTTTGAGATTTGCTCAGAAAATATTTGAGAAAAACATTTATTTTTTTAAATACAACTTTTATAAATATAAGCTTCAAGTATTAAATTATAACGCTAGCTAAAAAGACTACATTTTGCTCGTTCTTTTTTTCTTTTTTAATAAGACTAGAAAAATACCCGCGTTAGGAGATAAATCCCTCGAACAGAATAGTTTTATATCACTTATGTCCCCTTACGAAGATGAAATTTACTAAACCTTACATCTAGAAATCTTATTCCAATTTTGATTCTAGAAAATGTATAAATGTTAAAGATTAAAGAGGTCTTAAGAAAAAATACAATGCAGGGTATCTTGCTTAATAGGTATGCAATGATTGTGAATCAAATTCTAAGCAAATCTGAAATATTTGAATTTTGTTCATATGCCACCCCCCCCCACAAAAAAAAAACTTAACAAATGAAACTCTAATAACTGATATTTTTTATATTTGCTAATGTAAAACTTTACCAATAGGTATTATATATCGATATATAATACCTATTGTCAAAGTTTTACAAAAATCAGATGTCTGAATTTTCACAATGTACTTCCACCAATTTTTTACCAGTTTTGCATAAATTAAATTCGCCTAAATATAGCGCACACTTCGACACTTTAAACTTAGCAACTGGGTTTCAAAACCAATAATGATCGGTTAATTTAAGAGTGAATCGTGCACATATAAATATGTAATAAGCATATACACCTTATAAAGAAATATCATAATCACTTATGAAATATTGTTGATCGACATAATTACGATGTTCTGTCTCGAACAAAATGAAAGAAAATCGTCTGTACTGCACTAGGTGTGTCAGAAATTTCGTGAAAATAGTGAATAATTCCACCCCATTTTTTTTTCAAGCTTATAACTCCTCGAAAAATGTAATTCAAGCCCTAATTTTTTTTTTAATTAAAGGAGCAAGGACCAAGGTTCCATTAAAAAGAAAAAACAAATAACGTGGTTAAAAAAAAAAGGTTTTAAATTTCAGACTTTACAGGTAAAATTCTAAAAAACACTACGTTTTTTTGTTCGTTTTAAATTTGAATATATTATTTATTGACCTTTTCTCTCAATTTGTGAGTAAATTAATTATTTACTTTTTAATAGAAACTTGAAAATGGGGGGAGGGGTGAATTTAGAAAAAAACGTTTGTCTAAAATACCATATTCGGTTTATTGGAAATAACATAAAATTTCACATTGACGCTGAAAATATCGTAAAAATAGAATCAATAGAAAAATTTTGATAGATTTTTAAAGTTAAAAAATTGAAAAATATTGAGTTCGGAAAATTCATTACTGTTTTAAAAAAAAAAAATTTTTTTATTACTTTTAAAACAACTTTAATAGTTTATTTTGGAAGTATAATCCATAAAGAAAATAAATAACCCACTTTTAACAGAGAAATTACGAGATTTTTATATTTTATTCGCAGTTTCGTGTTAGGGGTGTCAAAAATTCCTAAAAAAATTCTGATACACCTAGTACTGCACACAAATGACAACACCGTCGCGGAAGCAGGATCCAAGATGGAGGGTATGGAAAAAGGCCATGACGACGGCGGAGGGGGGGGGGTGTTTGAATACCTTACACCAATATCTCAAAACAGCTTACATCAGACACGCTCAAAGGCTGGGTCAAGTTGAATGGAGAAATCCATTACAATTAACACAACAGAAAATAGTTTTAATTACTCGCTTATAAACTGAATCACGTCATATACTTATAATTTATTTTTAACCGGAGACCTATACATTGATGTTACTTATACAACAGTAGAGTGCATTTTTTTTTTTTTACCTTTCGTATCTCAAGTCAAGTTTTTATCTCATTGAATCTCGACTAACATTAAATTTTAGATGTCTATCTCTTATTAGAATTTCAGGAAATTCAATCAAAACACGTCATCTAAATTGCATTAAAACGAAAAAATGTTTTCATATTGTCATCTTATTTTTTTCCTCCTGATTTATTGTCACATAAGTTATTTTATTTACACTGTCAGTCGCATAATAACTCCCACTCTATTATATCTATAAAAGTGAAATTGTCTCTGTGTGTCTACATTCCCCTACCAAAATACTCTGTCAATTTCCAGTCTACCGACTCGAAATTTGACATAAGGGGTATTGAGATTTGGCAAAATCTTTTTAATTGGTTTTCGGCCAGAAATTTGGCTGTCAAGGGATAAAAGTTCAAGGATTTGACCTTTGAAAACTCTACCAAACTCCTCCGCCAATTGTGGGTCTAAATACTTGAAAATTTAGATGTAGGTCACTTGGACAAGGATCAAACTTTTTAACTTGATTTTAACTTGATCATAGTCATTTGTTTTCCTAGTTTTGCATATGCATTACAAAATATCTGATATTTCCCTCAAACCTCTGGCCTTGATGGAGGGGACGACTAAAACTTGCTGCTATGGTTTCAAATGATCTGAAATAACAGCAATGGGAGACTTGATTCCAAGTATTTCTCATATTATATCTCCCCTCTTTGGGTTTCATACATAAAATAAATTTCACAGTGTGATTATTTGATATTGGAGATATTCATAATTGTACCCTATTTCTAAAAGCAGAGAAATATAACAGAAATATTTGGAATCAAGTCTCCCCTTGCCGTTACTAAACTTTTAGCCCGTTATAAATGAGAAAAAACGTATGTCCCATTGATTTAAAATGAGTGCTTTATGCCAAATTGATGGGTAAATTTGTACTAATTTTTTCATTAAATATTAATCTGTAAGTGTGCATCAAAAAGATACCATAATACTTAGTTCGTTGCACCTTATAATAGAAAACGTCCGTAACAAATTTCAGCCACATCAGCTCAGTAATTTCCGAGAAAGTGAGTGAATGTGGTATTGTAGTGACAAATCCCTATTAATCTCTAACTGTGCATTGAACACATACCATAATACTTGGTTCGCTGCACCTTATAACAAAGGAGCATAACATTTTCAGTCAGATTGGCTATTACGAACGGATAGACAGGCAAGTATGATATAAATAGATGATTTAAATCATCAAATAAAGAGCATACACAAAGGCATTATGGTTGTTTATAGTTTAAAAAATGGTTTGACAAGCAGTTGTAATTAATAAATTACCCATGCTAAGTATAACACGTGTTGAGTTTAACACTACATAAGTTAGCATTTGTTAATTAGGTTGGGGTGGGGGGGGGCTACTTCCGGCAGCCATTAACTTTACTTTTACAGATGTCGGACTCCACTCTGTTATTTTACTAAATATATTGTTTCAAAGAAAATAATTGCAGAAAAAGTAAGTGCAGAAATGTTGAATTAAACTTTATTTTATGTTACATATCCGTAATGAATCACAGATCCACGGTTGAAGATATTTTCTTGGTTCTTTTTGTTAGATCAGCTGATAAATAACAAAAAAAAATTACATGAACGATTTTAACTTAATATATTTGATTCGTTGATTGAACACATTTTCCCTTAACGGGAAATCGCTTCTAATTATACTATCAACACAGAAGGTCTAAGCTACCCAATTTCTCCAGAACTTGCATTTCATTTAAATGCTTGTAGCACTTTTACTCGTGTCCTTTGGTTAAACCAACTAATCAACAATTTACTTTTCGTGTCAAGTCTAGCTGATCCTAAAATCTTAACTTATAAAGCATACTATATAACACATCGTGCCTGTCATATATGTATGCATTTATCAAGGAACATTATACATATACACATTTTTTTGGAAAGTTACCTGTAAAGTTTAAAACCTTTTTTTTTTTTTTTAACACGTCGTTTGTATTTTTTTTTAATGAAACCTTGCCCCTTTAATTGAAAAAAAATTAGTTTGAATTACATTTTTCGAGTAGTTATAAGCTTGGGAAGACAAGGGGTCGAATTAATTCACGCCCCCCCCCCATTTTGAAATGTCTATTAAAAAGTAAATGATTGATTTATGTGCCAAAGTTTTATATATCACAAATTGAAGATAAAAGATCAATAAATAATATATTCTAATTTTAAACAAAAAAAGAATAGTTTTTTGGAAATTTACCTGTAAAGTCCGAAGTTTTTAAACCTTTTTTTTTAAATACCACGTTGTTTGTATTTTTTTTAATGAAACCTTGGTCCTTGCTCCTTTAATTGAAAAAAAAATTAGGGTTTGAATTACATTTTTCGAGTAGTTATAAGCTTGGAAAGACACGGGGTCGAATTATTCAATATTTTTCACGAAGTTTCTGACACACCTACACATACATATACATACAAGCAAGGCTTCCTACAGTCTTGACAGACCATGGATACCCACTGTAAGGGTGTCTGCACGTAAAATTTTTGTGGCAAGAGTTACACAATCCCCAACCACACCTCTCCTGAGTCGACATTGTTGAATACCAGTGGCAAGTGGAGGTTCAGGACGACTAGAAACAATGCCAAAATAAGCGGAAAGCACATACAGCGCCTAGAATTCCCAAACGGTTACCCATCCGGTGCTAGCCAGGCTCAACGTTGCTTAACTTTGGTGATTTGGCGAGAACCGGTGTGTCAACGTGATTATGCCATATACACATACACAAACATATACACACACACAAACATATACACATATAGATACACATACTCACAAACCATAAAATTAGATGATATAGAAAACTATAGCACCTCTCAACACAGTGAGGGTGGCTAAGTAATTAACAACACGGATTGAAAAGCTGAGTGTGTCAAGTTCGAATTTACTTAATTCCACAAAAACACTTTCATCAAATCTACACCTGATTTCGTGTCCAACCTCCCACAGATGAGATGAATAAAACAACTCAATTATTTGTACACTTAATTTTAAAACACTGTAATGGTCGACTTCAATGTATATCTGCAGTTGTTTAATGCCATTTTGGCGCTGGCTGGCCATGTATCTTGGCATGACGAACCTACTGGAAAAGTGTTCTTGTGATCTCTAGAGATCAATGCTCTTCTGGCAAAGTGTGCTAGCCTCACGGAATTGGAGCTTCTGGTCGCAATGAATGAGCAAACGTCATGGTGCACAAACTTTAAATGTTTCACGATCAATTAATGGATCACTCAAGACCAGAAGAATTTCAAAAATGTATATTATTGCCAACTAATAAGCAATATTTGACATGAGTGTAAAATATGAATATTTTATATTTGTATTTTCCTTTTCTTAGTGACGCATGTGCTGGATCATCTTCAACGCGAAACTATTATCATATTGCATGTTTGGTCTCAGTTGAGTGCTAAGGCTAACTCCTATGTTACTATTTGTAAGTAAAGAAAATTGTCACACAAACTGAAAAACCAAACTTTTCTTTTGTATCAACAATGAAGGGGTTTATTCAATTACCTACAACGTTTGGTACAGGTTGAAGAAAGTTGGGCAGTGTCTGAGTGAGGAAATGGAAAGTTAAAAAGTCTGGGCAGTTATCTTCAGGTGAAAATAGTCTGTATTACAAATTGTTGTGCTATAGAATTGAATAAGCATAACCCGTTTTGATGTTAATGTAGTTGGGATGAGTGGAAAAAAAAACTTTTGCATTTATTCATTTATATTTCTCCATATTAGCAAACTGCTGGACAAGATCAAGTAATTTTTAAAAATAAATTGTAGCAAAGTATGTTAGTTTATTGCTAATAACATGGTACGACAATAACAAATGGAAATTGGATAGTTAAAACGGAAATTGAAAATTGATGTGTCATCTTTAATGCTATTTAGGTTTAACTTTTTAAATCTGACCGACATAATTTTATATATTAGATATTTTGCTAAAGCCAGGATCAGATTCAGGTGTCAGTCTGTTGGGAAGATTAGAAATTATTTTTTCTTTTTTTTTAATTTATTTATTTTATTTTATTTTTTATTCATTTATTTTTTTTTTCTAGAGAGGTTTTCCTTGTTTTGTTATCTTTTTCTTTAGGTAACATTGCTGTTTTTTTTTCTTTTTTTTTTTTTGTTTGTTTTTGCTTTTGCTTCTTATTGGTTTGAACTTCTCTTTTCTTCCTCTTCTTCTTCTTCTTCAGATTGTTACTGGTGAATAACAGGCGAAAGCCGCTACATAAAATAGATAGTTTTATTATAGGGTGTCTCTGTATAAATGTGAACCATCTACGTAGTCACAACTTCTGAACCAAACAAGAAAACTTTGGATCTCCTAAAAGCTGAAATGTTAACAAAACAATACAGTATCTCTTTCTTATGAAATAAATATTTTATAAGACATGTTCTAAATGTGTGCTTTGGCACTAATGGTATACTTTATTGATTGCCACTGTCTTCCCAGTAAAATTCTCAAATTAAAACAGTTCGGTTATGGCATGCTTTAAGAACGCAACCCACGCGGAGCACTTTAGAGTACCGTGGCCTCTGAAGGACTTTATCTGGTGTTTGAGATCTCTACAATTGTTCGTGCTGTTAATGTGACTTGATAGAGAGAAGGAAGTTTAATCACTGAAATATTAATAATGTCATCACCTTTATTATGATTTTTTTTTTATATTACCGCTGAGATTTAAGAGACTACTGTGATTAGGAGTCAGATTTATAAAAAGTGTCTTAAATCGGAAATTGTACAGTAAAATGTTTGTTCACATTTCATTTAAATTTCTGCATGTTTGTACAGAAGGGGGAAACAGACCAGAGGGTTAATGCCAAAGCAAGCAGTTCAAAATAAGAAACTGTTAAAGTAGAAAGTGTCCCGGCATTTGGAAATCTCTACATTAAAGGAGTGAGATTTTGTTGCTGGTCAGGTTGGTTGGGAATATTTACACTATGGAGGTATGTTTTCCTTTTTAAAAATAACGAATCACCGCTTATCAAGATCCAAAGAGCATTCGAGGATAATTGTAGTAAGTTCGTCAGATTACTTTCTATGAATGTACTTGTAAAACAAACACGGAAATACAAAATTGTGGTGATGGTACAGAGGATGGAACTGAGCAGATAGTGTGGGATCCATTTTGAAACATTTTTTTCTGTTTTTCCCTTAACAGTACAGATTTATATTAAATTTTATGCATTTTCCCTACTTTGACGGATAGATATACACACAGACACGAAAGTAAATAGATATCCTTCTTATTGATAATGAACATTACTATTAGGTTCTTCTCATTAGTCACAGCTATTTGTAAAGATTGCAGGTTTTTACCTCTGGACACTAAAAACAACAAAGCGCAGTAGTTGCATGCAAAGTCAGAAGGTTTGGTCCAGAACATATAAAGGAATGACACAGATAGGTTTTATAGTATTACTGCCTGAGGTGATATTTATAATGGTCTGTTTCAATGTTTTTATTCTTTCTTTATAACCTTTGATTACTAATAGATGCCCAGAGAAAGAGAAAAAGTGATAGACTGTATCAAATAAGAGTGAGGGGAGTCAAACAACATGGTGAGAGAGGGTGAAAGGGATGGATACAAAATTAGTAAGAGATGCATCACTTCATCAGTTAATTGCAAATGACGAGTAATTGAAATTCTTAAATTGTAAGGACTTTTTTTCAAACTCAATCCCAAAACTGACAAATATTTTAGCATGTATTTTGTGATTAAAATCTGTAGGAAAGAAAGGGGAACAAATTAATTCGGCTTTAATTCATATTACTTTTCTGAATTTTTTAAATGGGAATTAGTTATTCATGTTCTCATCTTGAGTCTCATTTTCACAACGTTTCGGTCGATTTAACCACCAACCTTTTTCAGTGTATCTTGTCAAACTCGGGAATTTGAACGGAATTTTGAATGAAACTCATTGTTGACTTCACGGAGGTAGTATGCTCTTGTTCCATCAGCCATGACTGGATAGAGGTCCTAAGTAATTCGCAATTGTATTTTTTGGTCGCCCACGCTGAGAATATATATATATATATATATATATATATATATATATATATATATAATTGTTGTTTGCTTATTACTGTATATATTATCTATATAGTTCTTGTTATATAGACGCTTTTGTTTCAATAAAAGGACGGGAACATTCTCTGGATTTTTGCTCCGTGGAACAACCTTCCAGATGGGATAGTGACATCTGACGATGCTTACCATATCCAAGTTTAAGGCCGTCTTAGACAAAACCTCAGACAGTATAAAGGCGTACATATTTTTTTAACTATGGCTTGCCAATAAATTTGATTCAAACTTGATACCCATACAAACACGCACTTTTATATAAATAGATTTTTAATGGAAGATAAAGTATCTGCTGACATTATGCTATTTAAAAATTGAATTTGTTTCCTGCTTTTGTTACCATTTTCAGCTTTTCTTGTAGAAAAAAAATTTGAATGCTTTAAAAGTTTTAGTTTTTTATTTATGTTAATCAATTTTTTTTTTTTTGTAGGTAAGTAAAACGAAACGGACGATTTTTATGCAAGAATACAACATCCATCGTCATCAGGTATTTTTATTTATTTGTTTTTTTGTTGTTGTTTGTTTGTTTGTTTTTTACTAATTCAATCAAATTTCTCACCAAAATATATTAACAATATCCAACAACTGTCAGAACATCTTCTTGTTTCTGTTTACATGAAACAGATTAATTACCGATTAATCATCAATAAATTAGACAAGGTAGTACACATTTTGTTTCTAGATATCAAATGTTAGTTTTTAGGTTGTTTGTTTAAAAAATACATTTTGAATGTTTTGTAGCAATGTATTGGTTCCATAGCTCGTTTCACATTTTTCAATATTTAAAAAAAAATCAATCAGTAAGCAGGCCTTGTTTTGGTTAGAAACAATCCCCCAACATGAGTGAGACACACTATGCAACTAAATAGCATGTTACTAAATGATTTTTTTAGCCCAAGATCGAAAAGAGGAACAAAAACGTGAGCTAGTAATCATTCCACAACATATTATCACTCCACATCTGTTTTAACAAGGTTTACACTTTTACGTAAACTATTTAAAGAAGAAAAGTGGTCAAACTTTTGGTTTTGGGGTGAAATGAAATTTGATTACATTTGAAGAAAACCAAGAGCTTTAATGAATAATTAAAACCAAGTTGCAGATAAGTTTACTTATGCTGTGAAATGATATTGAATTATATTTGAAGGAAGTCAGTGCAATGTATATTTTGTTTCTGGGTAGCAAATAATGAGGAAATAATTTGTCAAAACGTAAACCCACAACTAAATATATTGTTTCTCAATTTTTGATTGATAATTTGTATTTGGATTATTCACAATTGTTTTATTCCTGCAACATTTCCGGCAATATAATCTTCGACCGTCTTCAAATTTATCAAGGACCCAAAGCGCAATGGCTGAAGTGCTAAGTGAAATTTAGTTTTAAGTGACACTCTTTAAGAGGTTGAAGGTACGGGTGGTACTAAGAATACAATTGCGAATTACTTAAGACTTTTACTTAGTCATGGATGATGAAACAAGAACATACTACCCGCATGGATTGAATAAAGGGCTCCATTCGAAATTCTGACAAAGGTTGTTAACATCCATAGAGAAAGTGTTGCTATGAATCCAACAGGATTTGAACACAACGCAACACACTGAGTCACCAACTTTCACTAGTATCCACTTTGCTAGTGTAACTTCCCAGTTGGTATTTGATTAGTTTGATCTGATCGGAAGCGTTTGAGGCTGGCCGTATCTATGCCAACGAATATTTAGTGACCTGTGATAGCAACCTTCTGTCTAATAAGAAAATGACATTCTACATCTAGTCTGGTACACCGAAATTGGAATGGAGCAACAGTTTTTGGAGAGAAGGAACAACAACGTTGTATATAATTAAACGGACGTTTCTGAAATTTTTAGATGAGGATTGGTTATTCGTATTTGGATTCATCGGACTAGAGTTCTCATCTTGAGTGTGATTTTCACAACGTTTCGGTTGCTGTAACCGCCGACCTTCTCCGGGTGTATCTTGTCACAAGGAATTTCAAACAAATCCTTTTATTTACTTCACGGGGGTAGCTTGCTCTTGCTCCGTCAGTCATGACTAGATAGAGGTCCTAAGTAATTCGCAATTGTATTTTTTGGTCCCCCACACTTCAGCCTTCAGAAGAATATCACTTTTTTACAATTTATTTTTCCAGATACTCTGACAACTGCGCCACACAAGGACCGGCATTAGTCATTAAAGCTTGCTTGAAGAAAACAAAATGTCTATAATTGCTAAGGAAAATGCGTTGACTGAAATATTTGATTTATTTGTTATCATTTATTGAAAAAAAAATAGCATCGAATTTGGTTTTTAAAATTGATTTCTTTTATTTTCAATTCTATGGTGCTTTTAAGTGTAGAAATATTGAATCTGTTAGATCTTTTTATATCTGAAACCTAAACAAATATCAATTAGTGTAAAATATTGATATCTCAAACTTATTGCTGCTTTGTACAGCTTCGAGTGCTGGCGATGGAAGATGAAACTCTAAACATTTATGAATTAGCAGGGAGACTCGACATTGCCCGGGATTGAATGATAATCAACGAATGTTTCACACTCCCATATTTTAATTGTCATCGAAGTCGGTGAAATCGCACATTATTCAATCAAATCAACTGATTGCCTGTTCTAGTTGAGGATCCATCGAAATACACCTGGAGGAAGCTTCACATGCCTCCTCGCAGTGACTTAGTTCACAGTACATTGTAGGTTACATTGCACTGTAGAGAACACTGTTGATTTTATAAAATTATTCTTTATATCTAATGGCTTGAATTAGTTTAAAATGCAAAAGTCAAGTATTATGCTTCAATTGTGTTCTAAACAGAAACATTTATTTCGAACGCCCCTGTAATATCAAAGAACCTACTGTTGATTTTATATGTCTGGCCTTACTGCTTGTGCGGTGATAATGACTTGAATTTAAGTTTAAAATGAAAAAGTAAAGTATCATGGTAGAATTGTGCTTTAAATAGAAATATTTATTTGGAACACGCTCCTGTTATATCAAAGAACCTACTGTTGATTTTATATGCCAGGTCTTTTGACTTGTGTGGTAATAAAACTTCTCAAATGCACTTGTGCTGTTAGGCTGTATAACTGTGGTAATTTTGATCAAAATTGCCTGTTCCTTTTTTCATCGGATTATTTTGCTTATCGATGCTTATCAAAGACATTTTAATACAAACCCTATCTAAGAACATTGCCAGGCACATAAAGTACCTTCGTGTTAAATTTCATAAAAATTGGGCCAGCCGTTTCCGATTTCATAGGAAACGAATTCACACACACACACAAGGTTCCTTTTATATAATAGTAGGATAGATAGATTATTTTTCCAATTTAGTGGTTTTCCTGCTATATCTGAAAATTTGGTTGGAATATGGCTAATAAAATTTGAATCTAGCGTTTTCTTTTCTTTTTTTCTGTTAAATCTGGATTTCGTTTGCCATCCACATACCCGCATTTTCAGATAGCTTATAATAAAAAAAAAAAAAAAAAAAAAAGAGGCATTTCTGGAGTACACCAACAACCCTAACCCCACCAAGTACCTACCAGTGAGTAGTGACACTGTAGAAAGACGTCACAAACACAAGACTGAAAACGACCCTGATGACTTCTCAGAATACCTAATTTTTTTAACGATACTTCATGAATTTTCGTAACGTTTGGATATATTACTATTTTCGACATTACAATTAAGTATGTATTTTTTTTTTTTTTTTTTTTTTTTTTGCTTAAAACACTATACTTTTAAAAAATCGGCCTGTCGACTCTATCTCAACTAGCACCAAAAAAAAAACAAATCGTTCATTGTTTATATTTTTAACTAGGGGTGAGAGGGAACACTCTGCTTTGCTCAGTCGTAAAATACGTTTAAATATGATATTTTAATTCGTCTAGATTTCATATATATTATTATAGAGCCGTGATTTCAAAAGTAAAAAAAAACGTATTTAGGTGCCATCAGCTAGGATCGAAACTGAAAGCATGGATTTTAATTATAAGGTGAATCTCGAAGATTTCAATCCCGATAGATAAAGCAAAAAAAAAAAGAATAAAAATAGACAAAGAAATAAAATAAAATTAAATAAAAGCATTACTCCCCCCCCCAGCCTCCAACATACACACACAACGTCCACCATATCCTTATGTAGCTAGAATGAGTCTTCTAAGTTCCCACTTCCGATATGATAAAAAAAAAAAAAGGGCGTCGCTGTTTCCAGACTCTTCAGCTAAGGTTAAAAAATGTTTCCAACTTTTGAACCTAATTTGTACTAATTACCGCTAACTGTTTTCTTATTACAGCTGTGACTTAAAAACTCGGAACTAAATTTTACCTATCTTGTCTTGCTTTTTGTTCTGTTCTGAAATCTTTGTCAAATATTATGCTGTTAACCAATATCGTCTTGTTACATGTAAAAAGAAAAAAAAAAGAAAAAAAAAGTCACCTATGTGAATGAGAACCTCCCAAATAAAAATCTTGAATAATTATCTAAACTCAAATGTAAATTAATATTAAGCCGACTTCACAAATTGATAAAAGTTAATTATTGGATTTTAATTATAAGGTGAAGCTCGAATTATTAAAACTCGAGATATATAATGCCAAAACATCCACTCATTAATATGGGAGGGGAGATTATCTTCAAAAGCGTCCTGAATTGATAATTGAGCACCGGGCTTCTAAGTAGATATTAATAAGTCCCTTGTACCCATTCCCCCCATTTTTTTTTTGTTTTGTTTTTTGTTTTAATGGAGAGTAGATAATACAGTGGGTGTGTTGAGGACAGTTTAGAAGAACGATATGCAATAAAATTCTGTTTTAAACTTGGAAAAATACCACAGAAACGTATGGTATGCTTCAGACTGCATTTGGCTACCTTGCATGAATCAAGCATCAGTTTTTGAGTGACATAAGAGATTCAAGGAAGACGAGTAATCTGTTAGGGATGATGAGAGGTGTGGGAGGAGTAAGAAAGTCAGAACAGCAGTGTTGATTGGCCAAATAAAGAATTTCATGGATGTACCTGAAGAGTGGAGATTACGTCAACCAAAACGTTAGGATTATAACAATCAAAATGCATAATAGTCTGAATAATTCAGCTTATGTTGCTGAATTTTTTAGATGAGGATAGATTATTCGGATACTTTATACTACTGTTCTCATCTTGAGTGTTATTTTCACAACGTTTTGGTCGATATAACTTTTGACATTTTTCAGCTTCTTTCTTGTCGGACTCAGAAATCTTTCTGTCAAACTCGGGGAATCTGCACAGAATTTAGAACGAAACCATTAATTTAATCCACGGATAGAATACTCTCGTTCCATCAGTTATGCTAGGTAAAAGTCCTAAGAAATTCACAATTATCTTTTTGTTTACAAGGACCTGTGGTGTAGTAGAGTACTTGGTAAAATTCAGTTATGAAAGTTACACTTCTAAAGATTGAAGGTTCGATCCTCAGTGCGGGCGAACTCAAAACCCCCATAGATTAAATAAAGGGTTCCATCTGACATTTTGTGTAGATTCCGGAGTTCAACATGATACACCTGAAGGTCATTGATTACATCGATCGAAACATTGTGAAAATAAGTCAAGATGGTAACAGTGGTCCAAAGTATCTAAATAATACGAATTCAAGCAGATGTTTGGCACTTTGGTTTTTTTAACAGGAAACCCATCAAATGAGAAAACAGGATCATGAAATGCTGTTAAATTATTTACACTAATCGAACTGTTATCTTTATTGTTGTTGTTTATATACTTACTAGCAGGCCGTCCGGCATTGCCCAGCTGTAAAAAAAATGTATAAATATTATATTTTAATTAATACAGAAACTGAGACATGTGCATACGAGTATTGTTTTTTTTTGTAAAAGAAATACTCGAGCTGAGATTAAAACCAAAACCTAAAAACAGTAAGTACGATAACCATTAGGCCAACTTGACACGATTTTAAAAAATTATTTTCAGACCTACTTATTCTTAACATAAGGAATCTGTCATTTGAACGATTCATTCGTGAAACAGTTGACAAACAGATAAAAATTTGATGACCCAACCACGTACCAATTTTTCAATTTTGACCCCCCCCCCCCTAGCAACACTTTTGTCTGGATGAAAACAGATTAAAAAGTTTTCCACATGTCTGATTATACAAAATTTCAAGTCTGTAGATCAAAAATTCGTTGAGTATATAGGTTGAGAAATGTTCTCTCACACACATTCTCACTGTTATAGATATACTAGCATGCCGCCCGGCGTTTCCCGGTCGTAAAATATGCATAAATATTATATTTAAATTAATGCAGATTTCTTATTTATTAAACAGAAATACCTTAGGTATTAAGCGTATCGTTAACTTCCTTAAAAAAAAAAATATGAAGTAAAAAAAAAAAAAAAAAAAACGGAACCAAACTGAGATATGTGCATGCGAGTATTGTCTTTCCTAAACAGTTCACTTCTTGTAACTAAAAAAACCAAAAATAACAATCGAGCTGAGGTCAAACCTAGAGACAGTGAGTCAAGTACGATAACCATTAGACCAGCTGAACACGATATTTACAGAGTGTATTTAAACCTTCTTTATAATGTACAGAATCTGTCATGTGAAACATTCACGCATGCACATTTGCGAAACAGTTGAAAAAAATCCGAAATCTATCACATACCAATTTTTTTAATTTTGACTCCTTAGCAGCCCTTCCTTTCGGATGAAAATCGATTAAAGTTTTCCACATGTCTGAATAATCTATATATGAAATTTGAAGTCTGTAGATCAAAAATTCGTTGAGTATATAGGTTGAGAAGTGTCCTCTCACACACACACACACACACACACAATTCTCACTTTTATAGATATTTATAGATAAGCTGAAGTGTTGGTTTTATAACAAAGATAATTAAGGATAACAGTTCAAACCACACGAATAACTTAAATATGGGAAAAAAGGGGTGTTCTTGAGCAATTTGTAATTAATTTACCCATAAAATGATTTGGACTAATTTTTTTTTTTTGCCTATGTATACAATAAGCTGTACAACCTGACGTAGCCCAGGACCCATTCAAATTTTATTTATAATGCTTATGTTGTTTAACAGAGCGTTTTTTTATCTTCAGTACATAAGCTAAAAGTGAACCTGCTTTGGATTTAATAAGAACGAAGTAAGATCTAATTAAAACAAAAATACTAAGAAGAATCCATCAATGTCTGCATTACAAATAAACCTTTGCTTTTGTTTATAAAGAAAAGAATGTGAAAACGTAACTGTTAGTACATCGTGAATCGACAAAAGATCAACCTAAGAACGATAACTCTTACTAAAAGAACACATATTCCCTTTAGCTGATTTTTCTTCTAAAGTGACTATTTAGTGGTCTCCATCAATTCGCTGTTTCGATACCTCATTGTAATAAAGCTTCCTAGTCTAGTAGCTTCTTTCCAAGAACCGCAGACTTCTGGAACACTCTTCCTGCTGACTGTTTTCCTCATACTTATAACGGTATTTTCAAAACTAAGGTCAATAGGCATCTTTTGTCTTTTCGATATTCATCGACTGTTCTTATCTCCTCACATCAAGTGGCTTCACGCCTTGTCTGGAGCATTTTCCATAAAAAAGAAAGAATTTCTACATATTAGAAAACTGCTGGATCAAATTATTTTTTAATTCAATTGTAGCAAAATATGTTCATCTATTGCAAATAACATGATACATCAGTCTATCTATCTATATATCTATAAAAGTGAACATGTGTGTCTGTCTGCCTGTTTGTCTGTGTACATTTCCCTTCGCAATAACTCTGTTAATTTTCAGTCTACAGACTCGAAATTTGATATACAGGGTACTGCGATTTGGGGAAATCTATGTGATCGCTTTTCGGCCAGAAATTTGGTGGTTAAGGGGTCAAAGTTCAATGATTAGACCTTTGAGAACTCTACCAAACTCCTCCGACAATTTTGGGTATAAACACTTTTATATATAGGTTCCTTGGACATGGATCTAACTTAATAACTTGATTTGAGCCTAAAACATGTTAAGGGGTCATAATAGGGGTCAAAGTTAAAAAAATTGACCGTTTTTTTTTGTTTTTGTTTTTTTGCTCAGCATACACTTCAAAACACCTTAGCAACGCCGGTCACCCATGCTAGTATATCTATAAAAGTGAACATGTCTGTGTGTCTGTGTACATTTCCCTACGCAATAACTCTGTCAATTTTTAGTCTACAGACTCGAAATTTGATATACAACGTACTGAGATTTGGGAAAATCTTTGTAATCCGTTTTCGGTCAGAAATTTGGCTGTTAAGGGGTCAAAGTTCAATAATTTGACCTTTGAGAACTCTACCAAACTCCTCCAACAATTTTGGGGTATAAAACACTTGAAAATTTAGGTATAGGTTTCTTGGATATGAATTTAACTTAATAACTTGATTTGAGCCCAAAACAAATGTAAAGGGGTCATAATAGGGGCCAAATTTTTTAAAAATTTGACTTCTGCGGTCTCTACCAAATTACTCAGACAATTTTTGGTCTAAACATTTCCAATTTTACATAAAGGGTATCCATAGATAGGGCAAGCTTTTAATCGGTTTGGGTAAAAAATTTGAGCTACCAATATATAAATGTATGTATGTATGTTTGCCTAAAACTTTCGACAGAGGATTTTCACCCTTCAGACGACAAATACTGAAAAATTCGCTAAAAACATTAATTTCTTCATCTTCAACTGGGCACTTTTCTACAGGGAGGGGTCGCTTTTTTCGCTGATATTTTCGAAAGTCATTCCCTCTTTTTGATTGTCTAACCTTAGTTTAAACCTACGTCACTTCCGGTTTGATGGTGGCCATAACAGCAAAGACGTCACGTTTTTCCCCGTTCTTTTCCTTCTTCGTGGTACAGGTTCGGGCCTTCCTTCCTACTACCACTTTTTTTTTTTTTTTTTTTGCTCAACACACACCTCCAAACACCTGGGCAACGCCAGGCAGCCATGCTAGTAACAAATAAAAATTAGCTAATTAAAATCAATGTTTAAATTGCAAGACTAATTAATTAGGCTCAATTTTTCAAATCCGGGCAATATTATTTTATGTATTAGATGACCGAAACCTCATATCTATGACGACCATGATGACAATAAGGGGATCACGTAAATAGCATGAAAAGAAATTAAAAGATTTACCGATCAGTTTGTAATGAATTTGTCTATAAAATAGAAACATTAGTAGCAATTTTTTGTGCATCATCCTTTGTGCAGTATTACAAAAAAATATCGACATATTTAGGTGTTTATCTACAGGTGTCCTTAACTGAAGTCGCTCAAAACATTTTTTCTTTTTTTTTTACCTTTCTTACATGTAAGCGCTCGGGAACCACACATTGTATGCAGACAGTCTCAAAGAAAGAACTGGACTAACTTTTACTTTCAGTTGAATCAACAGACATTTATTTACAGGTACTTCTAGAATAACGCCTTGCTGCTTTTCTCGTACTCCAATGTGCTTCACAAGACTCTGCCATGTCCAACACGTGATACTCTGTCTTTGTTTGGCCATGTTTAGGGCATATATTTCCCTATTGCTCTTGGGTCATATGTGTAACATGTCTATTTGTGTCCTTCTTAGGCCACGTTTTTATATTTTTTATAATCTTTCTGCCACACTGTTTTGTCATTTGCATATGCTGGCTTAAATGTTTGTTGCATATGTTGCATAAAGCTGCTGCTGATGCTATATGCACGTCTAAACTCTGTTACAAACAGACGTATTTGGATTTGGATTCTTCGGACTACTGTTCACATCTTGAATGTTATTTGCACAACGTTTCAGTCAATTTAACCTCACCATGTGGAGGTGGTGCAACAAGGTGTATCTTGTTGAATTTTGGGATCTTTCCATGAAATCTGTACGAAATTTCAATCAAAACCTTTCTTTATTTCTTCTGGATGTTGAAGGTCCAATTCTCAATGCGTGCAACACCCAAGAACACAATGGCGTATTACTTAGGACTTTTACCCAGTCATGGCTGACAGAACGAGGGCATAATACTCTTGTGGATGAAAAAAAAAGGGCTCCTTTCGAAATTCTGTGCAAATTTCCGAGCTTGACAGAAAGATTTCTGAGTTTGACAAGATACTCCTGAAGGTCGGAGGTTACATCGATCAAAAGGTTGTGTAAATAACACTCAAGACGAGAATAATAGTCTGAAGAATCCAAATAATAGAAATAATCATCCTTATCTCTAAAATTCAGAACCGTAAACAAACGCAGTTATCTCCCTTTAACAATAGGAAATTAAGCCTACAGAATGTGATCAAACTTATGAAGTTTAATGAACAATTGCATCTTTGTAAGTAAAGAAGTTATCTTGGCATTTTTGGTTAGATAAAAAATCGTGAAGCATTATTCATCTCTGTGTCTTCCATCTTGATTCTTGTAACTTTTAATTATATTCGAAATTCTCAATGTAACATTCTTTGTTTCTCAAATGAATCATCATATTTGGTTTAACATCTGTTTCACACGCAGACATGAGGTGACCGACTTTTATAAATTAACTTCCAAACTACCCTATCTCTGTCTAGATCTTTATTTAACCCTCTTTTTGTCATATCCAACTTTATCACTTCCTCACAGGCTTTCTCAACTATTCTATACCTACAAACCCAAGAACTCTCATCCATTCTTTCAATGTAATCATACCATCGAAGTCTCCTGTTTTTCACACAATTCCTTATACTATCAAAATTTAAGCTTCCTCTGAAGTCATAAGATCTAACCCTTTCTTTAAACCTCACATTACACACCCATCGTATCATTCGCATATTTTTCTCTTCATGTAGCGCATGTATTCAACTGACCAGGTCTCTTTTCAATACACAATTACACTGCATATACATGGTTGATAGATTCTTCTTTTCGACAGCAGCGTTAATATTTTGATAGTTTAAACTAATATACATTTCTGGGATTTTTATCTATATTTCTGAGTATTATTCAAATCAAAAAAATTAAATTTATACGTTAAAAACTGTTTATACTTTTTCACTGTCGTGTTGGTAAAATAAATATGAACAATAGAGGGTTTCAAAATATATGAAAACATTAATTGGAGATTGGTTTATGACGATAATGTTGACAAGCAGCAAAATCCCACTCCTTCATTTTAAACGTCCCCATTAAAAAGTTAAAATGCCGCAAAATATAGAGGATAGATTAAAATCAAAAACGGAAACTTTGCCAAAACGACTACAAATAATGATTTTGATCTTTTGTACAAACACATCTTTCATACAATAGTAATTAGAAATATCGTTTCTAGTCACTTTGGCAAAGTTTCTGTTAATAAAGAAATGGTGCTTCTTCTTCTTCGTGTCATTAGAGCGAAAATCAAAGATTGAACAAATGAATTTAATTAAGAACCAATAGTATGTACTTATTTTTCTATAAGTTTCAACTAAAAGCAATGTTATTTACTTTATTGTCATGTCACAATTAGTTAAATATTGTATTATTACAGAAAAGCATTTTCATGGTTTAACGAAAGAACGATTCCGCCATATTTGTTTGCAGCATGTGACGTAAACACAAGGGAAATAACTCATAGTTTGGAAGATTAAAAACGCATTTTATCAAAATCAAAACATGTAATCACAAAATGAGCATGATATACACAGATTTTGTGATTTGTATTTTGGTGGATATTTTATATAAAAAAAAAATAACTTCAAATAAACATTAAACAAAGTGAACATAACCTATATACATATTTTTTTAGGTAACTGTTGAATTCGAAATGTTTCGTTTTTAATTATTTGTAACTGTGTAAAGTTCTTGAGTTAGATTGAAAATACTCTCGAATAGATTGCATTTATCACTTGAAAAAAATACCCACTCCCCCGATTCAATGTATTGAAGTCTATTTTTAAAACTTTTCCGGAATTGGCAAACTTTTCTGTTTATTATGTAAGCAAAACTGGTAAACTTCTTTTTTCTATTTTATCGTTTTTCGTAATTTTTGATATGTTACTAATTTCAACATGACAATTAACTAGATACCATTGGTTTTAATTGAAATTCAATATTTCGATTAACGAAGAAACAGCGAAATATTAATCTATGACAATATTTTGGAGGCTGTCTTTTTTCCATTAATATTTTTGTACATTTTGTCGAATTTTTTTTTTTTTTTTTTTTTTTTTCAATTCAATTTCTTTGGCATATTAAAACATTACATGTTTCGTTGCCATTAAGAAGAGCGCGGGAAGGGAGAAAAAAGAAAGAGAAAGCGAACAAAGAGGGATTTAAGAAAATCCTACAAAAGTCTAAAAAAATAACTAGGGCTATACTGTTTTGACTCTACAATATATCAGACACAATCAATCGAGAACCACACCAATCTATCTAAAAACATGATACATACTCGAGTCAAAATAATGAAAAGAATATTCTCTTGTCATAGCCCAATAATCCGTGTCGTTTTGTAATTAAAATGCAAGCCACTTTCCTTTTTTCTTTTCTTTTTTTTTTATTGTACACAGGAATCACTTATCAAGGCCCGGAGGCTACTCGAGGATAAATGTTACTGGGTATACATTAGTCAATGTGATTATAGCGTAGTAAACATAAGTAGTGGGAATTTTGTAAATGGGATGACTTAGGAGGGGGCGGTTCATCAAGAATTTGTTTATGTTGAACTTGAAGACAATCAGATTGTAGTCGGCTGGAAAGCAGGCAATCGCAAGCAATTCTAAGAAAGAAGCTTTGCTCATGGAATCTACATTAAAGTTTGGCGGGGTGGGGGCATAGATTGAAGCTCAGATAAGCACTTGCCATGAAAATAACGATAAAGCAGAGACAGGTTCACAACGTCTTTTCTGTGGGAAAGAGGTTGCAGGGAAGAGAAAAGGGCATCCGCCACTAAGCTACGAAGTCTATTTTGAACTCTGTCAAGGCAAGATAAGCTGTTTTTAGCAGCTCCTGCCCAGATGTGGCAACAGTACTCCATCGTTGGCTGTACCTGGCTTTTATATAGGTAGAGAATTGCATCAGGAGCGGTAGAAGGATCCCACCATTTTTTCCAGTGACCTTGGAAATGGATTTGATATAAGTGTTTCATTTTAGGTCAGGAGTCAAGGCCAAGCTCAGAAGTTTGTTAAAATATGAAGCCTCGCAAGATGAGAGCCATTCATTTAAACTGATGCCAGATTAGCATCAGAGCATAGATGGTGTAGAGATAGAAGTTTGGTTTTAGATGCAAAAAGTAATTAGTCACCTTTTTCCCCATTGTACCACATGCTCAAGATCAGAGAAGAGAGAATCAGAGAGAACTTGGTTGTTTACGGTCTTTGATGTGCTACCATAGATTGTAGTGTCATTAGCATAAATGTCTATGAATGTTGTAAGGATGTGATTTTGAAGATCATTAATGTAAATCAGGAAGAGAGTTGGGCCCAGGATGGACCCCTGAGGGACTCCAGCATTAATACTGAGAGCTTCTGATTTCTGTCCATCAATTACTACTCTTATGAACCTATCAGAGAGAAATGATTTAATAATTGAAAAGACTTTCCAGCTATACCATAGCTGGAGATCTTTTGAAGTAGACCTTTATGCCATATCTTATCAAAGGCCTTTGATATGTCAAGAGCAATTGCACTAGAGAGGAAGCCTCCGTTGAGAGATTCGCTAATCCTATAACTATAATCACGTTTGCTGTAGATCTAGCAGAACAGAAACCATATTGCACGTCACTAAGAAGGTTGTTTTTGCTGAGATGGTTGACTACTTCTCTATTTAACAGATTCCAGCAGCTTACTCATGACGCACAGGAGACATTAGTCTGTACTGAGAAGGAGAGCAATCACCTGAATTCTTAAATACTGATGAGATTTTCAAAGGTGTTGGGAAGCATTTCTCCGTAAGACAGTGCTTAAATAGCTTTGTAAGTATGGGCACTAGTTCTGGTTGAAGCTTTTTGAGCACTATAATTGGAATGCCGTCAGGGCCAGTTGCTTTACTGGAATCAAGATTTTTGATTAGCTTGGCAACATCATGTACAGATATTTGTATGTCACATAGCATGTTTTCAGATACACGAGGAAATACTGGGGGTTAGTGGCCTTGGTCATAAAGGGTAGAATTAGCTGCAAAGATCTTGGCTTTGTTTGATGACGACCAGATTACCTCAGGTCCATTGATGAAAGTTGAGATAGAGCACACACTTCTGTTCAGGATTCTGTTTGCTATTTGCCAAAACTGAAGGGACCCTAGCCGCTGCTCAGCTACTTTGAACTTGACGAATTGAGGATAAAACTCTCTCGCATTCTTTATTACTTTTTTACAGAGGTTGCTGGCGGACCTGAAGGCGGCTTTAGTCTCTGTACATCTATTACGTTGGAAGCAATGGAAAAAGTGATTTCTGTGTGCAATAGCAGCAGCACATTCTGGAGAGAACCACGGTTAAATGCAATATCCTTATTATTGATGTAACTATACCGAATGATTATGATCTCAATAGAATCGAACATAAAAATATCATAAAATAGGATTTTTTTTTTTTTACTCTTATTAAATGCAAGCAAGGCATATTGCCACTTGAATGTAAAGGGCTATGTTTATAGGGGCACTGTGCAGGAGATTGATTTGTAAGATATCTGTTCACGTTACACTTAAATTTCTGCACTTTAGTACAGTCAAGAAAGTAGGTAACAGGGAGGGAATTCCAAATTTTAGCAGTCAGATGGAAAAAAATTATTAGAGTAGAAAGCTTTCCAACATCTCGGTACCTTTACAGCGAAAGGATGGGATTTTGCTGTTTGTTGGGTTAGTTGATATTTAAATCGAGGGAGCACAAGTGCTAAGAGTTCGTCAGATCGCATTTCATTAAAATACTTGTAAAACATGCACAGGGATGAAACATTGCAGCGATATGACAGGAGTTGGAGCTTGGTTGATAGTGTGAGATCTATTAGATTGGAGACCTTTTTTCTCTTTCTTTTTTTTCTTTCTTTTTCTCTTTCTTTTTTTTCTTTCTTTTTCTCTTTCTTTTTTTTCTTTCTTTTTTTTCTTTCTTTTTTTCTTTCTTTTTTTCTTTCTTTTCTTTCTTTTTCTTTCTTTTTTTTTCTTTTTTTCTTTCTTTTTTTTTCTTTTTTTTCTTTCTTTTTTTGTACTCTATTTAGTGGTAGATGCACCAGACCAGATGTAACAATACACCATGTATGAGTGAATGCTAACTTTAGAGGGATACGGAATACTGCTAAAACAACATGCACGTAGGGTTTGTAATTAGACTAGGCGAGTTTTCAGAAGAGATGGAGAACAATAAAGTTATCTAGGCTATCTGTAACTATGAAAGTCTGGTGTTTATAAATAAATTTGTGGGTTCTAGAATATTCATGAAAACAATGGGGGGGGTCAGTTGGCTGGTTACAATAAGGGTTGTCACTGTTAGTACAGTTTATTAAGAGTTTGACTGAAATCAGTTTATGAAGACGAGAAGGTGAGCGAAAATAATAACAAAAGTAAAAATAACAAAGCTGAGAGATGAGCACCTGGATTTATGGGGTCTCTAAAAATAGTGAGATCGGTGTTGGCAAATGAGTAAAAGTGACAGATGGAGAAGGAGATCAAATATCAGACATTCTAAAGAGGAGAGTGTGAAGAGGAGGGGGTGAAAAGCATACGCGTTCCAAGAAATTTGGAGGGTTAATGGCCTGCAGCAGGTAAAAAAAACAAGTAAGCAGCTACAATCAAGTATGTGTAATAGCATTACTAGGTTACAACTGACTTGCAAACAGTGAAAATGATCTTTTTTTTGTTGTCCCCCCCCCCTCCCCTAGAGTGCTCATTATCAGGAATATGCCATAAAAGAATTATATAGTAGTAGGGGGAACCCGACCTTGCTGGTCATAAAATATGCTGAATATATTTTAATTCATGCAGATTTCGTATTTATTATAACAAAACCAATCGCCTATTGAATATTTATATATATGTAGTATTGTTTGAAAAACAAAGAAAAGAAAATGACTTCGGTGTCATCAGTTAGAATCAAAACCAAAACATTTAGCGCTCCAGCCGCATTTGCTACCATTTGAGCTAACATGACAGATATATAATTAGCACTTTTAGGTATGATTAGTCTACGCATGCACAAACTAATAGAAATATCGGCAAGTTGAAATGAACATTTTGCATTACAATTTGCCGACTTCTGTACATGTTATTCATCCAAACAAAGATTTAAATCGTTATAAACCATCCTTGGTGTATGATTACTATTTCCTGTTAATTTCAGTGTTATGGGACCAGTAGTTTAAGAGTTTAATTTACACACATATTTACTGTTTTATTTCAATAGATTTGAGGAAAGCCTTAATCCGGATAAGAAGAATATTGTCAGTATAGTTCTTAGCAATATGGCAAAGGTACTCTAGTTATCCTAAATGGCTTTATCAAGGCCAGGGACCACACCACATATTGGTAGCCCTGACGTTTAGCGAACACATATACAGACATAGCAATTTATGAAAATATATGGCAATTAAGTCCTAAAGAATCTTATACAGAATAATATGCGCAGACACACACAAATATATGCGTGCGCACACACACACACACACACACACACACACAAATATATACGCGTACATATATAAATATATGTGCGCGCACACGCACACACACACACAGGTACACACACACGTATACATATATATATACACACACGCATATATATGCAAACATATATATATACACACACACACAATGGTAATCTCATCCACGTATCATAACTTTGGGAATATATATTAAAAACACAGTGAGTAACATGGATACATTTTTTTTTAATGTTAGCATTTAGAGAGTGCATCTATATATATATAAAGTACTTTATTATTTTATTTGTTTTTTTTTTTAAATGTTAGCATTTAGATAGTGCATCTATATATATAAAGTACTTTATTATTTTATTTGTTTTTTTTAAATGTTAGCATTTAGAGAGTGCATCTATATATATAAAGTACTTTATTATTTTATTTGTTTTTTTTTTAAATGTTAGCATTTAGAGAGTGCATCTATATATATATATATAAAGTACTTTATTATTTTATTTTTTTTTAAGTGTTAGCATTTAGAGAGTGCATCTATATATATAAAGTACTTTATTATTTTATTTGTTTTTTTTTAATGTTAGCATTTAGAGAGTGCATCTATATATATAAAGTACTTTATTATTTTATTTGTTTTTTTTTTAAGTGTTAGCATTTAGAGAGTGCATCTATATATATATATATATATATATAAAGTACTTTATTATTTTTTTTTTTTAAGTGTTAGCATTTAGAGAGTGCATCTAATATATAAAGTACTTTATTATTTTATTTGTTTTTTTTTTAATGTTAGCATTTAGAGAGTGCATCTATATATATAAAGTACTTTATTATTTTATTTGTTTTTTTTTTAAATGTTAGCATTTAGAGAGTGCATCTATATATATAAAGTACTTTATTATTTTATTTGTTTTTTTTAAGTGTTAGCATTTAGATAGTGCATCTATATATATAAAGTACTTTATTATTTTATTTGTTTTTTTTTTAAATGTTAGCATTTAGATAGTGCATCTATATATATAAAGTACTTTATTATTTTATTTGCTTTTTTTTAAATGTTAGCATTTAGAGAGTGCATCTATATATATATATAAAGTACTTTATTATTTTATTTGTTTTTTTTTTAAGTGTTAGCATTTAGATAGTGCATCTATATATATAAAGTACTTTATTATTTTATTTGTTTTTTTTTTTAAATGTTAGCATTTAGATAGTGCATCTATATATATAAAGTACTTTATTATTTTATTTGTTTAGGGCAAAATTGAACCATGATATTTGACTTTTGAATTTTAAACTTAAATTCAAACCATAATATAAAAATTTATGAAATCAACAGTAGGTTCTGTAGACTACAATGTATTGTGAATTAAGTAACTGCAAGAGGTATGTGAGCTTTCTCCGTGTGTACCACGAGGTTCCCCAAGCAGAGCAGCCAATCAATCGATTTGATTGAAAAAAAACGGCGATTTTACCAATTTCAATGACAAGAAAAATATGGGAGTTGAACCATTCGTCGATCATTCAATCCCGGACAACGTCGAGTCACCCTGCTAGTATATTTTAAAAGAATCAGGGCGCGTACGTGAGTGTATTAATAAGGATGTACTTGCTAAAATCCTAAACTATATAATTAAGAAATACGTGTTCTAGACAACAGGGTGTGCAATGCAGACGAAGAAATTAAAAAAAAAAAAATTAATTTAAAACTAATGCTATATCTATTGCCTATGGCCGTTCTGGGATGTAGTATTATGAGAGAGAGTGATATATACAAGATGAAAATTATGGAAATAATATTCCAACGTAATGGAGATGAAAAAGAAACAACCAAAGATTATATGTTCATAAACATTTAGTCTTTATTTCAACACTTCCTCAGGATGATTAATTTAAAAAAATAAAACACCAGTACAATATTTGAAAATATACATGTTGTATTTGTAATGAAAGCTAGATGTCTCTGCTATTTCAGAACTTAAAAAAAAAAAAAAAAAAAAAAGCCGTTAGCACCCAAAGTGTGTATAGCATTTATAACCTGGAGATATAATGCAATTTCTATTCTATTTTGGAATGAATATAGCAGTTAGGAATTCCAAATGTTGGCTGTGTATATGAAATGAGTGTTTCTTTGTTTTTATTTATTTATTTATTGACTGATTATTTATTATCGGTATTATTTTTTGTGGTGTAAGTTTACACACAAGTATATTTATGTACTGTTATTCTATTTCTTCACATCGATTATCCCGAAGAAGTCTTGAAATAAAGATGAAAGGTTAATGTACATATGATTTTATTTTGTTTCTTTTTCATATCTCTCTCTCTCTCTCTCTCTCTCTATATATATATATATATATATATATATATATATATATATAATGTATCTATTTAGAGAAATAGTGATATATCTCTTCTAAAAGAAGCACTTTGAGTGATTTAGTTCCCTATGGATTTTGAAGCGGTTGGGTTAATTGTTTTGAATTTTCAGACAAATATACATTGTGTTTGGGAGTATTCTAAGATGGGCTTTGTATCAGAATGTCTCTATGTATCGAAAATCAATAATCGAAAAAAAATCATATTAAAAGAAAAGGTTCGATTTTCATCAAAGTTAATACCTTTGTACAGCCTAACATCACAAGTGCATTTGAGGAGTTCTATTACCACACAAGTTGAAAGCCTCGACATATAAAATAAACAGTAGGCTCTTTGGTAAGTTTCCTCCTAGTGTACAGTGATGGTTCACCGACTAGAGCAAGTAATCAATAGATTTGATTGAAAAATGGGTGATTTCACCGATTCTTTTTTTTTTTTTTTTTTTTATTACATTTTCACCCCAAACAAGGCGTATTGCCACTTGGTGTAGGGGGCTACTATCAGGGGCAGCAACTACTGGGGCACTATGTTGGGATTTGGGCAGCAAGATGTCGGTTCACGTTGTACTTGAACTTCTGCATGTCAGTACAGTTATGGAAGCAGGAACCTGTAATGGAATTCCAGAGTCTATCGGTTCTGGGGAAGAAACTACTGGAGTAGAAAGATCTTTTACATTTAGAGATCTCTACTGTGTGGGGGTGGGATTTAGCTGCCTGTCGGGTTTGTCAAGGATGTCTACGTCGTGAGGGCACAAGTGTCTGCAGTTCGTCATAGCATTAAAATACTTGTAGAACAGGCAGAGGGATGCAACGTTTCATCGATGGGACAGAGGCTGAAGCTTAGATGCCAGTTCAGGGCCTATCAGATTGGCGACTCTTTTTTTAATCTTGTCTAGGACCGAGATACTAGTAGCAGATGCACCAGCCCAAATGTGACAACAATACTCCATACATGGGCGAATAGTGGCCTTTATAGAGGTACAGGATACTTTCAGGTGTCAGTAGTTTTCTAGCACGGTAGAGAGAGCCTACCTTTTTTGCAGCGGCCCTGGCAATGTTTTCAATATAATTTTTCCAACTCATGTTTCCTGTGAACGTTAGGCCAAGCAGTTTGAAAGATGTAATCTCAGACAGGGAGTCACTGGCCATTGCTATTGGTGGTAGAGAAGGTTTCTTGTAATTATTGAAGGAAACCAGTTTAGTCTTGGCAGCATTGAATGTGACCATCCATTTATGTCGCCATTCCACTACAGATTAGAGATCATCCTCTAGTTTTTTTGCTATTTCTTTAGATATGTGTTCATTTGTTTTCCTGTCATGCCTGTTATAGAGTGTAATGTCATCAGCATATATACCCATCTCAGAGGCAGTTTTGTCGGGGAGGTCATTAATAAATATTATGATTCTAATGACAATAAAAGTATTGTAAAAGTCACACGCACATCCTTCTCCACATACGTGCATACAGACACACTTATGTGACGAAGTACCAACGCACGCCACACCCCCATACAGGAAGAAAAATAGATAAAAATAAAAAATAAAAAGCAAACACAACCGACAATACCCAAACTCCTATCCTTACATCATCAACGCTCTGATCCCCAGCTGGCATCAATTGTGATGGATGGCTCTCGTCTGGTGAGGCCCCGTGTTTTGACAAGCTTCTGGGTTTGACCTTTACTCCTGATCTGAAATGGAACACGTACATCAAGTCTGTTGCCAAGGTTACTGGAAAGATGGTGGGATCCTTCTACCGCTCCAGAAGATATCTCACTACTGATGCAATTCTCTATCTATATAAAAGCCAAGTACGTCCAAGGATGGAATACTGCTGCCATATCTGGGCAGGAGCTGCTAAAAACAGCCTATCCTGCCTTGACAGAGTACAAAATAGACTTTGTGGCTTAGTGGGGGATACCCTTTTCTCTACCCTGCAACCTCTCTCCCACAGAAGAGACGTTGCGAGCCTATCCTTGTTTTATCGTTATTTCCATGGCAGGTGCTCGTCTGAACTCCAATCTCTAGTCCCTCCTTGCCAATCTTTCACGAAAAACACCCGTCTAGCTGAATCCACTGTGAAAAACTTCCCCCACTCTATATCTGTGCCTAAATCAAAACGCGGATTTCATGAACAAAGCTTCTTTCTTAGAACTGCACGCCTATGGAACTCTGTTCCGTTTGCCTGCTTCCCACCGGACTACAACTTGGATGTCTTCAAGTCCAATGTTAACAAATTCCTAATGAACCGCCCCCTTAGGTAAAGACTTCATCAAATCTCCACACTAACGTAATGTACTTGCAATAATCCTTATCCCTGAGTGGCTTCCGGGCCTTGA